>NC_057936.1:66169089-66204445 GCF_018555375.3 Anguilla rostrata
GGGGCAGCCTTAGAGGGGAGGGGGCAGGCAGGCAGGCTCAAGGGACACTCACTATGCGCAGGTCCTTGCAGTAGAGTTTTGTGAACCAGGTGTTGTATGCCATGGAAGCCACAATCACTGCCAGGTCCCTGCAAAACACATAAACCAGACACACACACACACACACACACACACACACGCACACATACACATGTACACACACAAGCATGCCCACACAAATGAATCCTCCAAGGTGAAAATACAGTACTATGAATACACAAATTATTAATATTTTTGAGATATTTCTCTGTTCCACTGCTTGATTTTTATTTATTTCTTTACAGTTGCAAAACACGTTGAACACAAAATACAAACACAAAGTACACTATATGAATAATTTTAGCAATTATATTATATATTAATAATACAGTATCCATAATGGCAGAATTGACAGCCATTTTGTGTGTTGACCTCTGACCTGCTTTCCAGATGACTGAAGTCCAGCAGGTTAAACTCTCTGTTGTCCTGAGAGTGATAGATTGTGTCCACATCCTGTCTCAGAAAGGTATAAACAGAACAGAGCCTGTTTTATCCATCAAACTCCACGTGATACTGACTATCACACAAACACACACACACACACACACAAACACAGACTCTCTCTCACACACACACACACACACACAGACTTTCTCTCACACACACACACACTCTCTCTCTCACACACACACACACACACACAGATTCTCTCACCCACTGCACTTCCTCCTTGCAGCTGATGCCATTGTAATCACACAGCGCAGCGTATGTCTCTGAAAACCCACCTGAATGAGAGAGAGAGAGAGAGGGAGAGAGAGAGCAGAGACAGAGAGAGTGAGAGAGAAGAGAGAAAGAGAGAGATACACAGGAAAGAAAACACTGTTACAGAGTGATTGATCTGTTCAACTTCAAAATGCATTTTCGGCATTGGCACATCTGAATATCCTGCCACATCTTTACAGAAACAAACACCTGCAGTTTGTTTCTGAAGCAGCGACCTGCGCAATCAAAGTGATTTCATACGGTACCAGCTCAAACGTGAATTCAGCATTCAGCACAGGCATGTTTATTTAAGCAAAGGCTCAAATGTGAATTCAGCACAGGCGTGTTTATTTTAGCAAAGGCTCAAACGTGAATTAAGCACAGGCGTGTTTATTTTAGCAAAGGCATTCGTTGTAAAAGAGATGCAATAAATGACATTTCAGGCTCTCTCACCACAGGCTCTCTGCGTCTCCACGGACGTTTCAGAACTCGGCGACACCTTCCTGCTTCCCTCCGAGGCGTCGCCTTCTGAATGACAGACGGATGGACTGAGAGAGAGAGAGAGAGAGAGGAGGAACAGAGGAGACAGAAGACGAGAAAGAGAAAGAGGAGGACATGAGAGAAGGAACAGAGAGGTGGAGAGAGAGGGAGGACGGGAGGGAGAAACAGACAGAGAAAGAGGGAGAGAGAAAACAGGGACAGGGAGAGAAAGAAGAAAGAGAGGGACTTGGTTCAGGAGTGAAAGCCTGGGGGAGAGAGCCATGGGGACAGAGGTGCAGGAGAAAGGGGGGGGGGGGGCAGAGGCTGAAATTAAAGACCAGAGCGACCGTGCCTCTCCCTGCAGCGGCCCCCGCCACACTCACGCAAACACCGAGTTGTTGAAGATCCGCGAGAGGGCGAAGTTCACGTGGTTGATCACGTGATCCAGGTGTTCCCTCGACTGGAGCCTCAGGGAGTAGGCGGACTTGTCCGTCTCTATGACAACCTGCACAGGACAGACATCCCATAGTATTCAGCGATGACAGCACCAGTTTGGGCTAATTTCAGACTTTATGTGAAGCATATTGTTGTATTAGCAAATTAGCGTATTAGCACATTAGCGTTTTAGCACATTAGTGAATTAGCACATTAGCATATCAGCACATTAGTGTATCAGGACACTAGCGTATTGGCACATTAGTGTATTAGCACATTAGTGTATTAGCACATTAGTGTATCAGGACACTAGTGTATTGGCACATTAGTGTATTAGCACAATGGTGCATTAGCATATTAGCACATTAGCATATCAGCACATTAGTGTATCAGAACATTAGTGTATTAGCACATTAGTGTATCAGGACACTAGCGTATTGGCACATTAGTGTATTAGCACAATGGTGCATTAGCATATTAGCACATTAGCATATCAGCACATTAGTGTATCAGAACATTAGTGTATTAGCACATAAGCCACAGACATTCAGTGCACTATTATGTCTCGGTAAAACCTGGAAGGGCTCACGTTGCTATGTATATTTTCATCGCTGTAATGCAGGTGTGCACTGCTCTTGCACTATTTAGCAAACATTATCCAACATTTAAACTGTCCAGTATGAGGTCAAAGGTTAAATTGGATGCAGGTCAAAGATACTCACCTGGAGCTCGGGGTGAGAGGTCATTGCCCGGATTTCCAGGAAATTAAAGGTAATCTCCACCTGCAGGGACGCACAGGTGTCACGGCCTCTCAGGTGCCCCAAAATCACGAACAGGACGTCCCGAAACAGCAGCGATGAGCTCGAGTCCATACAAATTCATTATGTGCATGAAATTCTCCCTCGAAAACAGCAGGGGTGTTTTTCGTTTCTGGAATTGGCTGAACCCGTCAGAGAGCAACACTCACCTTTGCCGGAACCTTGGCAGCGAGGAGGTAGATCCGCCATGTTGTAAGAACCTGAGAGATACAGAGAGAGAGAGAGAGATAGAGAAAGGGGGGAGGGAGAGAGAGAGAATGAAAGAGAGAGAAAGGGGGGAGGGAGAGAGAGTGAGAGTGAGAGAGGGAGAGAGAGAGAGAGAGAGAAGGAGGGAGAGAGAGAGAAGAAGAGAAGGGAGGAGAGAAGAGAGGTAAGGAGAAGAGAGAAGGGTAGAGAGAAAGAGTGAGAGAAGGAGAGATTGTTTTTTTCAGATTTGTTTTGTTGTTTCTTTACATAAATTATTCCTATGAATACATAAATTGATTTGCAATATTTATGTGTGTTCCTGCCAATATTGCAACTTTCATTTCAGAGAGCGAGAGAGAGACAGCACCCAGATCCCACTCCCCTCCACACAGAGCCGTTTCATTTCAACACCGTCGTCTTCACCATTTCTGAAAGGACACACACAGGCCATGTTGGCGGACAGGTAGATAGAGAGCGATAGACGTGGACATGGAATGCAAATTTGATTTTGACAGAGCGCTTTATCAAAGCAATCTTTGTCATGCTAATAAATGAACTGAACTGAAATGAAATGAACTTTATTAGCTATAATAATAAGAATAATAATAATGATACAGTGTAAAGCCATATTATCAGAGGTACCATGACTGTACAGCCACTCTTGGTCTCTCTCCCAGTATAATCATGTGATCTGTCACATTTCAATGTCTGTCTATCACTTAGGCTTAATTTCTGACAGCTGTGAAATAAATAGCTGTTTAGAGTCTCTCTCTCTCTCTCCTCTGTTGCATATAATCACTCATTCTTTCACTCAGATGAGCAGTATAAGTGCGCCCTCCTCCCCCCTCTCACCAGGTGGTCGGTGAAAGAGAACAGTTTTTATTGCACCAGATTTTCCTGTTTAATAAAATCTTCAGAATTAGCTGCAGCCATTAAAAAAGCAGCTTTTTTTTATAGAGAGCAAACTTTGGAGGGAAGGAGAAGGAATTTTGGGTGCATTCTCTTTAAAACCAAAGGAAGAAACGGGCCATTAGTTCGTACAGGCATCAGTAGCGTCTTTTCTCAAAACCTTACACAGGCTCTTGAGTTTTTCAAGGATCTAGCACATCTGGATACTTGTGGTGGATTCAAGTAATTTGCACAGTGAGGGAGAGAACCTTGTATACCTTCATGGTTTAAGCCCAGTCTCAACTATTTAGCTTGCGCCATGGGGTGCAGACTGTTATCACTGATATTACGAACAAGGTGTTGTGTTGTGTTTGGTGTTTTTGTGTGTGTTTGTTGGTTTGTGTGTGTGTCGTGTCTGTGTGTGTGTGTGTGTGTGTGTGTGTGTGTGTGTGTGTGTGTGTTGGTGTGTGTGTCTGTGTGTGGTTGTGTGTGTGTTTATGTGTGCATGTGTGTGTGTGTGGTTGTGTCTGTGTGTGGTTGTGTGTGTGTGTGTTTGCGCGTGTGTGTCCGTGTGTGTTTGCGTGTGTGTGTGGTTGTGTGTGTTTGCGTGTGTTTGTGTGCATGTGTGTCTGTGTGTGTGTGTGGTTGTGTGTGTCCGTGTGTGCGCATGTGTCTGTGTGTGGTTGTGTGTGTGTGTGTGTTTGCGTGTGTCATATTAGAGGATGTGATGAATAATTGAAGCAGTGCAGTGATAAGTGTCAGAACTCAGCGTGATCCTCCCTTTCTTCTCTGTCCTCCTTTTCTTCTGAATCTCCCAGATCCCTCTCTCCCTTCCCTCTCCCCTCCCTTCATCTCTCCGCTCTCTCTCTTTCCTCAGTTTGTTTGATTATGGTTCAAGCAGGCTGGTTTGTACAGACATGAGTGTGTGTGCGTGCGTGCGTGTATGGGCATGTCTGTGTGTATGTGTGTTCTTAGGGCACTGTTCTGAATCCTTGTTAAAGCCCATAGCTGTTAAACACACAGAAAGAATAGTGAGATTCCCAGTGAGATTCCCAACGAGATTCCAGCGAGATCCTCAGTGCGATTCCCAGGGAGATCCTCAGTGCGATTCCCAGGGAGATTCTCAGTGTGATTCCCAGGGAGATTTCCAGTATGATTCCCAGTGTGATTCCCAGGGAGATTCTCAGTGTGATTCCCAGGGAGATTCCCAGTGTGATTCCCAGTGAGATTCCCAGTGTGATTCCCAGTGTGATTCCCAGTGAGATTCCCAGTGAGAGGGAAGCTTATGGAAGTGTGATGTACATTTGTCCTCTTGTCATCATTCAACCACCTGTTCCTGAGCCTCACACTTAATGTGTGGATGACCTTCTTCTCCACACAGCGGTCTGCATAGAGATGACGTGATTGGATGAGGTTGGTTACATCCTGAAAAGTGGGCGGGTTCATCGCTGTGATCTTCACTTCTTTGGCCAGGGTTACAGCAAGGAGGATAAGAGAAGCACACAAGGCTAGCCACCCAGCAGCTAAGCTCTGTCATGCAGGAGCAGGGCAGGTGAAAGTGTGTGTACAGGGGAGAGTGTGTGTACAGGTTAGAATGTGTGTACAGGTGAAAGTGTGTGCAGGTGAGAGTGTGTACTAATGGGTGCCAGCATCTTCTCTTCTTGTGTTTTTTTTGGCTTCAGCGTTTTTTGACTCCAGCCAAGAAGCTGTTGAGGGGAGGCAGGGCTAAAGTGAGGTAGGGGGTGAAGCTCACCAGTATCCTGTCCTCTGATTTGCCACTCTTCGTATCTAGCTTGATGCCTCGTGCAAACTTGATTGACGATCTGTCAATGGCTTTCCTGATGCTTTCTGTAATTAAACATAAACTAAATTAAATAATCACAAGAACACAGGTGCTCATTCATGCACATACAGGGGCAAACCACAGACAGACACACACACACACACACACAAACAAGAAAGGGGAAAAGTATTAAAAACAGCACCTCTATCTGCTTTCCTCCATTCTGGGAGACTGTGCTAACAGTGATGCCTTTAAAAGCGGAGTCCAGCAGGATCCCAATAATTGCTGAATCATTTTAAGAGTAGTAATCTACAGATGGAATTCTGTGACATTATTAATGCCAAAATATAAATCTTTTCGACGAGTATGATGCTAGAACCAAAAAGCAAGATTGGCTCTCTTCCACAACCATCAAACTCAGGTTCAAGTCAAGTCAAAATCAATAATTTCTTAATGAATAAAAACTTAAAATAATGATTGATGTTGCATGTGGATTCTTCTTGGCAGGAAAAGCAAAAAACCCTTCAGCCCTGGAATATCTATGCAGGCAGAGAATGATTCACTCTCTTTTTTGGAACACATTCCATTAACTCACGGTGCTCTGAAGTTCTCACCAGTGCCGTAAACCAGTGCTGACTAACTACACATAACCAGTTCTCTCAGCTTACAGCTACTGACTCACTCTATTTCCATATGCAGTACATCACCAAACATTAAAATATCCATTTTAACTGCCCTCCCTTTTAACCATTTTAAAAGCAGATTTTTTTGTAATGTTTTTCACAACATTCCAAATAAGTATTCAAGAACTGCATTGCTGTCAGTTACCAGTAGTGATTGTTACATCAGCATTAGAATGTTCCATTAAGAGCATTTCAACCACATATTTGTGATTTTACACCTAAAAGGGTTAATAAACATCTTTTAAATGGTGGAGGGGGGGGGGGGAACAACTGTCTTTCACAGGGTTTCTGCAAGGGCTAAGGGGGGAAGGTAAAGGTTACCCTCAGATACAGAATCTGCATTGGCATTAAAAGGTCAATTTCTTCACAAAGTGATGTAGGTATGTGGTCTCAGGCCAACGCTGTCCAGCAGTGACATTAATGACTCATTATACGGATGTCCGATTACTGATCAATGCAAAAGGAGGAGCCCTGCGGGGACTCAAAGCTCTACTGGCATGATACTGTCAGAACTGGGCCCTGGCAGCAAACCTTAAAGAGATCAAAGTAAATGATGAAATGATGGGGGCAGATGAAAAATGTGCCAATTTACTCCAGGAAAAGAGGACCCAGAGGACACCTACCATGAATTCTATGCCTTATTCTCACAGCTACAACACGAGGGGCTCTCCATTTGATGTATTGAAAGAATCAACCGAAAGAATATTCTGTGCCATTAAAAGGTAGGTTTCACCACAGCAAACATACCAATTAGCTCGGAGTCAAACCCCACATACTGAATTCTATAGAGGCATACTACGAACATACAATACACAGACACTCACAGTCTTGCACGCACACACGCACGCATTTGCGTGTGCACACAAACACGCACACAAACACACAAGCACACACACTCCAAACAATGCTTGCAGTGCAGAATTAGACGTGTATCCATTGATTTTTGCCGTTTCCCTCCCTGTCTTTAGTAAACCCCAGAGACAAGCCCTGAGCAGTGTCACGTGAGTCAGAAGGAACACAGTACTACAGGAGAGCCACTGACTGTTTTACAGCCTATACGTCACACACAGTACTACAGGAGAGCCACTGACTGTTTTACAGCCTATAAGTCACACACAGTACTACAGGAGAGCCAGTGACTATTTTACACCCTACAGGCCAGACACAGTACTACAGGAGAGCCAGTGACTATTTTACACCCTACAGGCCAGACACAGTACTACAGGAGAGCCAGTGACTATTTTACACCCTACAGGCCAGACACAGTACTACAGGAGAGCCACTGACTGTTTTACAGCCTATAAGTCACACACAGTACTACAGGAGAGCCACTGACTGTTTTACAGCCTATAAGTCACACACAGTACTACAGGAGAGCCACTGACTGTTTTACAGCCTACAGGCCAGACACAGTACTACAGGAGAGCCAGGGACAATTTTACACCTTATTTAGGTGTAAAAAGTTGTTTTAGAAAAGGAGACAATTTGAGCGGTACTCTTTAAATCACAGAGTAGTGGCTGTGCCAACGGGACTTAGGCACAGGAAAACAAAACACGCCCAAAAATAAAGCCGTACCCCTGGCAGGCAGGTTAAGGGGTTTCACGCAAATACCCACAATGCGACCCTGGGGCTGCGGGCGGTCGGAGACCCCCCCACTGTCGCTGAGGGGCAGCCGCACGTTCAGAGAACCGCAGGTCCCATTCCACACCGTAACTGAAGGAAAAAACACTCCAAATTATGACCAAACTAGGCCGGGGAAAAAGGAAAGAAAAAGACCAGCATAACAACGACCAACGCACGGGAGTGTCCGCAGGGAAAGAGACCCCTGAACTCTCCACCACCACCTTTTAACCCCTAAGCTCCACCCTCACCGCTCCGTCCACCTGTCCCATGCACACCTGTGTGACGGGGAAGAGAGAGAAAACACGGAAGGGCAGGAGCCCCTGTCATCGACAACACGCAGCAGCAGAAGCACCGCCGCCATTTACCTTCTGAGGAGGCTTCTTATACGGTCCGAAATTCTTATTTAGACGCAGTGCACTTTATTGGCATGCCAATTAACCTCATTTGAACTCCTGAGATGTGGGTGGGGTTGGGGGGGGGGGCTGAGACTTAATACAGCTTTAATTGACTTTGATCTCCACAAAACACAATCGCTTAAACCCAACCGGGATCTGGGGTTTCACAGGGGAGCAGAGAACATGTTCTCGTCAGACAGAGAGAGAGAGAGAGAGAGAGAGAGGGATAGGCGAAAGAGAGATAGAGAGAGATACAGAGAGAGAGAGAGAGAGAGAGAGAGAGAGAGAGAGAGAAAGAGAGGGGAAACACTGAACAGAGCAAGGGGCACAGAGAGGAGGATTAAAGGAAGAGATAAGGAGGGATCAAAGAAGAGGATATTAAAACAGCACAGTGCATATGTTCGTTTTGGCAGAAGGAGAGGGGAAGTGGAGAGACAGATTGGCAGAGAGAGCAGGAGAGAGGGATGAAAAAGGAGAGAGAGAGGAGCTGCGTATGTTCAGCAGGAGAAAGCAGCATGTTGTTCTTTCAGTATAACTGGTTTAGCATCCTGTCACTCAAACCATGGCTGAACCAATCAGAGAAGGCGACAGAGAGAGGGGGCAGGACACCACAGGATCATCCTCAGGGCTGGTCTCTATTTGGAAACACGCGTGTGTGTGTCTGTGTGCTCATGTGTAATATGGGCTGCTGGTCTCTATTTAGAAATGCGAGGCTTATAAACTTATTAATGAGTTGGCTTATAAACACATTACCTGAGAGGTGTCCTGTGTTTCATAACACAGCCCGTTCGGTGCGTTTTTAGGCTGACTGTGTCCAGCGCACCTGCCTGCTCGAACCCCACACCGTGCCGCTGGTCTGGCTGACGGCTGGTAGGCTGGTCTACGGCACGATGACACACATAATCCGTGTTCGGTCAGAATGTCAGTCGCTCCAGTTATTTAGCCCTCCTGCTAAATCAGCGAAATGCCACAGATCCACCAGACACACCTCGGAATTCCTGCCACTGAACGTTCTGCCTCCCTGAACATTTACACCAAAAACGCTCAAATTTCCTGCATCTTCGGAAATTAAAATGTATTTAAGGGTTTAAGTGTCCAAGGGCAGTAGCACCCAACACTCCTGTCACCACTAGAAATATCTCAACGCCAAGAATCAGAGGGAGCACGGCTGAAGCTGATGGGACAACCTCACTCCTATATATATTTAACTTAATTCCTTAACTTTTTTTTTTTACTAACTAGTTTGTTTTTAGCATTGTTTTCTCACATGGAGGAGGCATTGACAGCACTGTACAGTGAGTATTAAAACCAATAAATCACAAATCCAAACTCGCGGTTTAAGCTTTGCTTGTACAGTAGCAAATTATTATTATTATTATTCTTTTTTAAATCATGGAATAACAACATGAGATAAAAAGAGATACATGAAGATATTTAGGAAGGGTGACAGGGGGGAGTAACTATATTAAAAAAGCAGGGGATTTCACAGGATTAGTAATCACTCAGTCGTTAATAAAGCCATTTGGAGTAATTAAGACTCAGATGTCCCCACAGATCTGAGTGCCACCGCGTGCAGGCGTGCCTGTGTTTGAGCTTCACCGCGAAAGGCACCGGGCACACACGTGTATGTCTGCAACCAAGGAAAGACTGATGTGTAACGCTTGAATACAACGGGACCAGAACCTGCGCCCGCCTCATTCAGTACTGACATAGTCCCTCTAGAAAATAAAAAAGACAAGCACATCTGCACACTGACACACGTGTCCAGCGTCTCTCACGCACAATTATTATGACACAGGGATCTCAACGTATACACACGCGCGCGCGTGAAATTAGTAAATTGAAATAGTGTGTGGAGATCGCGCGGCCCGTATTTGTAGCCGTAGGGTTTTAAACGCGCGTTCCCCCCTTTACAGCAAAGCACAACACAGCCCGAGCCGTAATGTCAATACACCTATCACCTGCAGAGGATTATGTACGGCCTAGGGCCGTGAATTGACTTGTGAGACCACCACACTCACCGTCGCTTCGAATGCAGATAAGATGAATGAACACCGCTGATGATTTACCGGAGGGCACCGAGCTCACAAATTACAGCTGAACGCTGCGGACGCAAGACGCGACGCTTCGCAAACATCCGATGCCTCCGTTTCCAGCTCGAGCGGAGAACACAAATGGCCAGCGAATCAACCCGTCTGCGGTATAGTTCATAGGGTAATGATCGCGAACAACGTGTATCAACTGGGCTACGATGGTGACACAAATAATGGCGTTTCCTACCTGTGATTTCCCTGTTTACACTGACGAAACAGG
The DNA here is from genome assembly GCF_018555375.3 of Anguilla rostrata. Taxonomy (NCBI): domain Eukaryota; kingdom Metazoa; phylum Chordata; class Actinopteri; order Anguilliformes; family Anguillidae; genus Anguilla; species Anguilla rostrata. The sequence goes on from NC_057936.1 coordinate 66,179,475, forward strand.
AGGAGGCTATCTCCTTGGAAGCCATGTCTCTTTTCTATTCCCTTCTATCCTCGCGTTCACCCTCTCCAACCCCTCCCTCTGCCTCTCTCTCTCTCTCTCTCTCCCTCCCTCTCCCTCTCCCTCTCCCTCTCTCGCTCTCTCTCCGTTTTAGTAATTAGCGGACAGTGCCTTTCGCAAAGGCATGCCGGAATCCGAGTGGTCCTCAAAAAAAAGGAACAATACCATAAAGATTAAGCGTGAGAAAAGGAGTGCTGGAGAGAGAAAGAGGTAGTGTATTTGGATGCGAACGTTCAAAAAAAAGAAAAAAAAATCTAAATGAATCAAACAAATGGTTGGGTAATCCTGCGTGGGTTGTGGCGCGAGACAGTTCACAATGCGGCCGCGAGGGCTCACCCCCTGTGGAAAGAATATTCAGAAATACAGTGTTTATTGCACCATTAACGAATCGGCACTTTCAAATGTGGAATTCCATAAAAATTTATTGTAGTACTTTAACATATTGTCAATATATGTATAAAAATCATATTTATGGAATATTTCATTGATATACACTACACCCCTTCTAATTAGTGGGTTTGGCTATTTCTGCCACACCCATTCCTTCAAGTTACATAAAATCAAGCATACTGCCATGCAATCTATATAGACAAACACTAGCAGTAGAATGGGTTGTGCTGGAGAGCTTAGTGATTTCAACGTGGCACTGTCATAGGATGCCACCTTTCAATTAATCAAATTACTGCCCTACCAGAGCTCCCCGGTCAGCTGTAAGTGCTTTTATTGTGAAGTGGATAGGCTCAGCCACGAAGCAGTAGGCCAGGCAAGCTCACAGAACGGGACCACAGAATGCTGCGTAGCACTAGATGGTCTGTCCTCGCTGGCAGCACTCATTACCGAGTTCCAGACAGCACAAGACCTGTCCGCAAGGAAGCTTCATGCAGTGTGTTTCCATGGCCGAGCAGCCGTACGCTAGCCTGAGATCACCATGCACAATGGCAAGCGCTGGCTGGAGTGGTGTAAAGCACACCGCCATTGGGCTCCCGAGCAGCGGAAATATGATCTCTGGAGTGATGAATCACACTTCACTATCTGGCGGTCTGATGGATCGGTCTGGGCTTGGCGAACGCCAGGAGAACGCTACCTGTCGGAATGCATAGTGCCAACGGTAAAGCTTTGTGGAGGAGGAATAATGGTCTGGGGAAGTTTTTTGTGGTTTGGGCTGGGCCCCTTAGTTCAAATGAAGGGAGGCCCTAATGCTATACAGCATACAGTGACATTCTGGAGAATCGTCTACTTCCAACTCTGTGGCAACAGTTTTGGGAAGGCGCTTTGGAGTTTCAACAGGACAATGCCCCGATCAAGGCCCATAAAGAAATGGTTTGCTGAGTTTGGTGGGGAAGAAGCTGACTGACCTACACAGAGCTAGCTCTGACCTCAACCCCATCACACACCTTTGGGGTGAATTGGAATGCCGACTGTGAGCCAGGCCTTATGGCCCAACATCAGTGTCCTAAACCTCATTAATCCTGCTGTGGCTGAATGGAAGCGAATCCCCACAGCCATGTTAAAATGGGTGTGATGTGTGGGTGTCCACATACTTTTGCCCATGTAGCGCATTTAAATAAAGGAATAATGATCATCCATCCTCATCATTATTAAATTGCGATATCAGTATGTGCTAATATGAATATCATCACAATAATATTATAATGGCAATCATAATAATCTGGATGAGTCTCTAATTCAAATAGTGTTAATTCATTGTGAATCTCCTGTTGGTTCCCATTAAATAAACTACGGCAGACAGTGATGACATCACATTGTGAGATTTCAAAAGCGAAGTTATTTGCTTTCAAGTTGGAATGACTTGCAACTGACTTGTGGCGCATGCAAACTTTGAAGGATAAAAATTGTGCTAAACAAAAAAAATTGAAAGAGGACTGAATATCATAGGTCAGTTATGGGCACTTTAATGTCAGTCTATGGACGGCAACATTTAAAAAAAATTAATAGACACAGCAGCTTTGTTCTGCACATTTACTGACCCCCTATCCATTCTCCTCTGCACATTTACTGACCCTTTATCCACCCCCCTTGGCACATTTACTGACCCCCAATCCACCCCCTTGGCACATTTACTGACACCCTATCCATCCTCCTCTGCACATTTACTGACCCCTATCTTCCCAGGACCCATTACTGACCCTCCCCATGACACATTTACTGACCCCTATCTTCCCCATGACACATTTACTGACCCCTATCTACCGCCCATGACACATTTACTGACCCCCTATCTACCCCCATGACACATTTACTGACCCCCTATCTACCCCTCTGCACATTTACTGACCTGCACATGTCCAGATGTGTATGTACGAAAGCTGAAATATAGTCAGGAACTCAGCTGACAGGTAACCACGGGCGAGTTTTCCTATCTGTGGTGCCGACATTTGAAAAGTACATTTCACAAAATGTTATATTTTAATTTGCTGCTGTTGTTCAAGAAGACGTGTGAGCAAGGAGGCTGGTGCATGCATTTCATCTGGAGCCTTGTTTTTTTTTATTAGATGTTAAAGCTGCAGTTGTCATAGTGATGTATATGTTTCTGTGATTCTAATTGCAGTCATTCTGGGTCACTGGAGTGCACCTGTGCAGTTTGTAACCATAGAAACCAGCAAAGTCTTGCGGTACTGTAGCAAATACTGGAACTATTATTCTCAGACCACTAAAGCACTAACTTTGCTCCTGACTTAACGTTCATTAATGTTCATTTTCCCAAATTTAAGAATCTGTTTTTTGAGATTTGTTTTCACAGTTCTAGTTGGGCTGTACTTTTTAATTCAAATTCTAAACCCCTGTAAGAAAGTACCCCTCAAAGTACCATAATTACCCCAAATAACCGCTCTGAGGTCCAGAACTATCAGCCAAACACAATCTGGTTTTCACTCCGAACCTAACAATGCAAACTTCATTCAACAGTAAGAGATCTCTTTGAGCTGCTAATTAGTAGAGTCAGGTGTGCTAAATTATGATTTAAATAAAAACCTACAGGAGAGTAGATCTCCAGGAACAGGGTTAGGCAGCTCTCCTCTACTTTGTCACCTATTCTGATGATTTTGCAGATTGAGTTCCGTCAGCAGAACAGAGGGGGTTACAGGTGGAAATTAGGCACGGTAAAGTTCACGCTGATAACAGGATACTTTCTTTCACACAGAGATGTGAATCTGTGGAACACTTTGCCAGGTCATGTAGCAGAGGAAGAGACTCTGGGAGCTCAGATCCAGGCTTGGCGCAGTGCTGGATGCTCTCTAGCTTGCAGGTGAATGATCAGACTGGAGGAGCTGAATGGACTGTTCTCAACAGGAAAAATATTTGTACATACCTACTTGTTCTCCACAAATTCAGTTGTACAATTCATACTAAAATTTTTGATAAAACTATCAAAATTATGTGAAATATCAGGGACAGAAAGGTGAGGTGTATTTAAAATATATAAGACGCATAGTCTGTTAAAGGAGATAATGTAAAGAAAAAAAATCAAGTGGAGCATCTCATATTTCTTACCGCTTCTCAAAGGACCAGTAATACATGGATCTCTGGCACCATCTGGTGGTGAGGACTGAATGTGCACCTTGTCCTCCAACTCTTCCAGATTTCTAGCTTCACCTGGAAGCTTTGTGTGTCCAGCCCTGACCAATCACATCTCAGGACCCCAGCCCTGATCAATCCCATCTCAGGAACCAAGCCCTGCCCCTGACCAATCACATCTCAAGACCCCAGCCCTGACCAATCACATCTGAGGATCCTCACCCTGTTAAATCAGTGCACAAACATATCTGATCTCCATGGCAATCAGTGGCCAGGAAACCCTTTCAAATAAAAACTTCTGAAGCAGAGATGTGTTATATATTGGGCTCTAAATGCAGTTGGTAATATTTAATAATGAATTCTCTATTTTCAAAATATTATTACATACATAATACAAACATAAACAGTAAACACAATTAAAGGCAGAGTATGGAGGTAAAAGTCAAAATTAAACATGCAATGCTAAAGAGAGACAGCATAATTAGAAAAAAATATATATAAAAAAAAAAAAACACTTCTAAGAGATCAAAAGCTTTCCTAAATGTTTGTGCGTTTCAACTGACCCCAGGGAAGTAATCCCATGTTTTCGGAGCTAAAATGATGAATGTTTGAAACTCTTACAGGTGAAACTTCCAAGTGAAATTTTAAAAATATAATTTTACTCTTAGTGTAGATTCTTGATTAGCCCAGACAGTGTGTGCAATGAAACCTATTTCAGAGCTGTTGGTTCAAAGGCAGAAAATACATGTGAAATAGCTCCAAACAGTGTGTACAGCAGTTAATTAGGTGTCTAAAGGTGTCAAGAATCCCCTATCAACTATCCCTGTAACATGAAAATGGAGTCACAACAGTAATTTCACCAAATCCCATTAAATCAGATTATGAAGCTGTATAATGAGCCCAATATATAACTGAATTCCCTCTCTGTCTCATCTGAGTGTTTTTCCCTCTCTTTAATTACAGCTGATCTTCGCATTCACTCCCTGCCTCATCCCAGATCACACAGTTTTACAGAGGATCCAGAAGTATAAACCCAAAACCCAGGATAGAGGGGCTGAGTGAATGTGGTCTGGACTCTGTGCAGGAGGGTCATTGTGTCAGAGACGCTGTAGAAGGACAGAGTTCCTGCCCCGTGATCCAGGTACACTCCTACTCTGGAGGAGCGGGGAACAGGGATTTCAGTGCCCTCATTATTGTGCCAGAAAGAGTAACTGGCGGCATAAAGGCGCAACATCCAGGACTTGTTATTACCTCCCAGAACACAGTCATAACCCTGCCCTTTCCTGCTGATCTCTTTATATGACACTGCTATATTAACCCCACCCCCACTCCACTCAGCCTCCCAGTAACAGCGTCCAGACAGACCCTCTCTGCACAGCACTTGGGCCCAGTACTCAAATCTCTCTGGATGATCAGGATATGACTGGATCTCTTCCACACGGGTCACCTCTCTGTTCCCCTCAGACAGACAGAGGTATTGATGTGCTGTGTTGGGGTCCAGTGTGAGCTGACAGGCATCTGTTGGAGGAGAAGAGATCAGTGAAGACATGAAAATTTCAATTGTTTGTGTGTTATTACTTCAAGCAGAGTGTTATTGTCAATTATTGTGACACATTTAATGATTAATTAATGCAGAAATCTAGGTAATTCCAAAGGCAACTGTATCTTATTCCAGGTACATTCCCTTCAGTTATATATTCCTCCAATGTATTTAATTAATCAATCACTATTATATCAATATTAATTATTTGGTTTTTGTGTTGTGTCGGCAGTGATAACGTACCAGGAAACCAGCACAAGAACAACACCATCAAATATGAAAATCGCTCCTTACTGTGAATATTGCACAATTAAAATGTTTTTTGTTTTAACATATAGAGCTTGAATTGTGTGGCCCATGGATGGTTGTGGCCCTAAATGACAGCATAGAGCATTTATGCCCCCAGCCAGCTCTGACTGCAGGACATATATTATCATATATGATCCATATGTTTAATACCAGGAGGCCTGCAGCTGAATTAACAGGGATCTGATGGAGGAGAAGATGTATGAGATCCCTAAAGCAAGTCCGTTATGGATATTAAGAATGATAGAAATAATCTTTTACTTCATATTACCTATATTCATTCTTTAATTTAGGTTGAATTACAGACTCACATTGTAAGAAGTCCTCTCTGGTCTTGGGCTCTAGAATATTGACTTCTTTCGCTGTAAGGGGAGATCACAACAAAGTTGAGCCCCTAAGCTTACCTTGTTTCATTATTTCCTGAAGAAACTGAAAGCTATCCAGAATGCAGTGTCAGAATCAGACTCAGTTATTTATCATCCTAAAACTGAGTAAAGATGCGATGAGAGGAGACAAGATGGAATCATTTCATGAGAAAACTACTGAATATTAGAAGATCTTCTGTTGGCAGCTCTAAGAGGAATTTTTTCATAAATTTGTTATCTCCACTCATATCTCCACAATATCTTGCATCCTACCGAGTAAAAAATAAGCCAAAACATTACATTACAGGCATTTAGCTGACGCTCTTAAGCAGAGTAACTTACACAACTTTTACACAGCATTTACACTGCATCTATTTACACAGCTGGATATATACTGAAGCAATGCGGGTTAAGTATCTTGTTCAAGCGTACAACAGCAGTGTCCAACCCGGGAATCAAACCTGTAACCTTTAGGTTACAAGCCCAGCTCCTTACCCATTATACTACATTTCCACCCAAAAAACATATTTGGTTCCCTGAAGGTTAAACAGATCTCTGAGCAAAAATCTTTTAGGTTATAGCGCCTTAGTCAGCAAAGACTGCCATCTTACATATTGGGTGCTTTGCAGGTCTCACACAGGTCCAATTCACAAGAAATGCATACAAACTTTTGGTCCAGCAGAGCTGGCAAGGAATTTAAAAGTGACTCGTCACATATATAGCGTGTGACACAGACTGAAGTATCACTCACCCCTGTATTAATGTAACCTATGAAAGTTCTTTTGATGATGTGAAAGCAAATCTTAACAGAGCACCCTAGCCAGTGTGTTATGTGCAGTGGCTAAGCACACTTTCTGCAGCAGAGTGTGTCTACAAACCTTTTCCAGGTACTTTGATCAACTCCATCGTGAAAACATCCTCCAGTCTCTCTTTCAGTTCAGAGACAGATTTCCTCACAGCCTCAAAAGAGACGTGTGGACTGACAGTGATGCTGGGTAAGTCTTCAGGTCCAACAGGGGCACAGAGAGACTGACAGCTCTGCAGAGAAACAGACAGAAAATCAGACATTCAGACAGGGACACAGAGAGACATACAGGCACACAGACATACAGAAAACAGTCTCAATAAAAGATTTCTGCGTAGATTTGAGGGGAAAATCATTGTAAATGAGGAACACACCTCACCATGTGTGTGCAATGTACATAGTGCAGACTGTCAGAGAGCCAGTGATGTTACCTGGAGGAACTGGATGTGATCCTCTGTGCGTGAAAACTGCTCCAGCTCAGCATCTCTCCTCCTCAGCTCAGCAATCTCCTGCTCCAGTCGCTCCAGGAGTCCTTCAGCCCGACTCACTTCAGCCTTCTCCTGATCTCTGATCAGCTCTTTCACCTCAGAGCGCCTTCTCTCAATGGAGCTGATCAGCTCAGTAAAGATCCTCTCACTGTCCTCCACTGCTGCCTGTGCAGAGCGCTGTTAGGAGACACAGAGAGGAGGGCTGTACATTTTAACTAGGCCTTTCACTCAGCTCTTACTGGGACCCCAGACAGCCTGTTCCCCACAGTGTGGCTCAGTGGGATCGAGCCCCACAGGGCTGGAAACTGGGCCAACACTGGGCTCCTCACTGGCTGACTGGAGGAGAGCCCTGACTGAGCCCTGAAATGGCTCTTCCAGCAGCCAGCTGTTGTCTTCTCCTCTGGTCAGTACCCACCTTGAGTGACTGCACAGCCTGTCTCAGATCCTGCAGCTCCTTCTCTCTCTCCTGGATTCTCTGCTGGAATTTACTCTGTGTCACCCCCAGCTGCTTCTGTGGATAGAATATTTTCCCAGTTATTTCTTATCATATAACAAGGCTGAATGATTCAACTACATTTTCACATTCTAAATTAAAAAGAATACTTGTATATGTTTAATGTGCAGTGGTTTAAGGTTTCATTTGATGCATTTTTCTCCAGGGTAGAGGTTCTGCCAGCCAGAGGGAAATACTTTTGGGGTTCTGACATTAGGGGACAAATAAAATAATAGTGGACAAACCAATTAAATTGTTTCTAAAATGCACTGGCAGTTCAACAGTGTGACATTTTCACTTTTGAAGTCAGAAAATATTATGCTAATTAATGGGAAGCGGCTAATTAAATTTGTATTAAAGCAAACAGCTGTTGTTTTCTGGCATGTTGAAAACTGCTGGTTAAAAATGTTAGTCCTTACTTGTTTCTCAGTCCTTTCTGCTGCAGCTGAGACTGTATCATGGCCTTTGTGTTCATCCATCGTACACAGATAACAGATACACTGCTGATCGGTACGACAGTACACTTCCAGCAGTTTGTCATGATGAGAGCAGATCTTCTCCTGCAGGTTTCCAGTGGCTTTGACCAGTTTGTGCTTCTTTAACGCAGGAAATTCATAGTGAGGTTGGAGGTGAGTTTCACAGTAAGAGGCCAGACAAGCAAGACAGGACTTGACGGCTTTGCGCTTTCTCCCAGTGCAGAAATCACACTCCACATCTCCAGGTCCAGTGTAACAGTGAGCAGGAGGAGCAGCTTGGAGTCCTGTCTTCTTCAGTTTCTCCACCACTTCAGCCAGCATAATGTTTCTGCCCAGAACAGGCCTTGGAGTGAAGGTCTGTCTGCACTGGGGACAGCTGTAAACACCAGTATGATCATCCTGATCCCAGCAGCCCTTAATACAGCCCATACAGAAACTGTGTCCACAGGGAATAGTCACCGGATCCTTCAGTAGATCCAGACAGATCGCACAGCTGAACTGGTCCTGATCCAGTAAACCTCCACCTTCAGCCATTTTACTGCTCACACTAACAGAGACAGAGTTAAGTTTCGTTTCTCTGAAACTGCATGACAGAGAGAGTGGGAGTGACTTCCTGGTTCAGCCCACAGCTGCAGGAGGTGTGGTGTTGGACTGAGGCCAGGCTGAGCAGAGCAGGCTGAGCAGAGAGCGCAGATTCCTGAGAAATATTTTATCTTAGGGGTCAAAGGGTTTATTTATTTAAGGTCTGTGTGTGTATTGTGAGCAGTAACGGCCTGTGTGCACATGCATAGATGTACTACAGGTGCATCTGATCTGAGTACCCCAGAAATGCACACATAATACATGTAATATAAGTGGACAGGTAATTTTCCTGCCCAAAGTTGACCTAATTATGAATGGAAACAGTGAATATTATACAGAAATGAAATGGCTCTGTGGTTTCAGTTGCATGTGCAACAGGAAGTAGTTCCAGCCCAAAATAAGGTTAAATGTGATTTTTGAAGAATAATAATGTTTTGGAGTTACTTGACCTTTATTTTCCTGCTTAAAACACACAAACTCACAAATACCCCTCTGAAAGTTATCCTTTTATTCAATACATTCTACTCTGCACAGAAGAACTTATTGATCCGATCAAGAAACGTTTTGAACCATTCCAGTTACACACCAGGTGACACCCTTGCAGAAAAGTGGCTCTTCTGGTTTTCAGAGAGAGAGCGAGAGAGAGAGAAAGAGAGAGATAGAGTATATTAAACAAACAAACAAATAAAAATCTTTACCATTCTCCCTTGTGAGTTCTGGGTAAAAATAATTAACTGAAGTAACACACGGTAGCAAGCTTTTCAGCTTTGAGCTTTTCAGTCTTTTTTCAGCCAGGTTTGTTTTATCTCAGTCGCTCTCTCTCAGTGAGCCGATCTCTGTGTGTGCCACTCAACCTGCAGGCGAGGACTTCCACAGTCATGTGTCCAGGGTCCACTCTTCGCAGTGCATTGCTGTAAGAGAGCATGTCATGCTCAGTCAATTTACCCTCTATACATAAAGGTCAGTAAATAAATAAATAAAACACTAAAGCCTGCACCTGCACCCGCCTTTTCTGGATGAGACTGAGGACCCCTGCTTCACAGGGCCTCTCCACCAGAGTTAGGAGGCCAACCTCGGGCCCCAGGAAGGAGGAGTTTCTTTCTCTCTCTCGCCTGTGATGTCACTGCACCCATAGGGGATTCCAAAAGTGACATCTCTTTTTGTTTAGGGTTTTTTTTTCAAGTGAAACCACTGTCTTTGACAGGTGTTTTTGTTTTGTAGTCGCATCACTGTTCTTCATCTTCGCCTGGCTATTTATAGATGAACTTGATTATTAATAATGATTAATACTGATTATTTTTCCAGATTATTCAGTAGGTTTTTGGTCATTACCTGTTATTATTAATCTGTTTCTTATTGTTTCATGGTGAAAATGTCATTATTTGAAAATTAGCCATTTGATATTTGTTAAACAAAATGTCTAATAGTTACACAGTTGATATAGTAGGGTTTTAAATTCTGAAATAAAAAATGCTTTTTGTATTGTATCACTATGAGGAAATTCTCTCTGAATTTGTTCTCTGGAACAATGTGAGGGAGCTAACTGAGAAATGCACATCTTTAACTGTTTAAAACAGGGTTAAAGATGAATGTTTCTTCTTTCCTTTTGATCTTTCATGTATTTTACATGAAAATAAGTAAGTAAATAAGTAAATAAATAATTAATGAAATGAATAAATAAAGCACTGAGCTATTTGTTTGTAGAAAGAAATTGCTCTCTATAGGTTGTGAACCTTTAGATGCCATGTTCTCTTCTTTCTTTTTATTTCCTTATTTGCTCCACAAGAGTTTTTATCGCAAATAATAATCTGATAATTAAACTAGAAGCGTCCTTTTCGATGGTCTGGATCCACTATTTTATAGTCATTTCTTGATCTGAATTTTGAATTTTTTGTGTGTATTCATAACTATTCATTTGAAAATTAATAACTCACAGAGAAATCAAGAGAACAACAATAACTGCTGTTATCTCTGTTATCTGTTGCTCTTAAATCTTCTCCAGACTGACTGCAGGTGAATGGCCAGCAAACCCAATACTCTGTGAAAAGAGTATTTTCTGACTGAATTCTCACTGAATGCTTCTACATGCCAATCAAACAAATATGCTCAGTGTGCCCCCCCAAGTCAGATTTTTTAAAATGACATTAAATATGGTGGAAGTTGACAGGTGGCATTTTCTGTCGTCTTTTCCCGGAGCACATGATAATGACTGTAAACACATTCCATTCGTTCCTCTCGGTGTCTTACGGGAAACACCAGCCACCAAGCCCCCCCACCCCCCCCACCCCCCACCCCCCGCCCCCTCCAAGCCAAAACACACCTCTTCTCTTGTACTTCCTGCCCACACTTCTGAAACAGGGTCAGATTACATGCCAACGCACCAATGAGAAGGAAGGTCTGAGAGACGGGTTTGTGTTTCTTGATCTGCTCTCTGTGGCGAAGCAAACAAACCTTTTTAATCCAACCCTTTCACCTGAGTACAACATCACTCTTATGAAACAGTGCACTCAGGGGGAGTGGACAGTGTGTAAATGATTTTCATAAGGGTCACACACCATTTGCATCTTTCCTATTGGAATTCCTCTCCACATGAAGTCCCTCCTCCTCTTCCCTGCTAACCTGCAGTCTCGCTGTGAGAGGACTGGGTGAGAGAGGGGGTACAGGGACAATCGGAGGCAGAAGCTCTGCTGCACCTGTGGCAGGCGCCCCTTCCTGCTCAACGGGAGGATCATATTACTGCGTTTCCCCAGGCAACAGGTATCTGAGGCCAGCGGGGGGTCCAAAAGCCTAAACCCCCAATCCTGCCGTTGAACGTGACTCACCCAGTCCCACCTGGCTTAAACGCATTTACCTGTGTTTGCTCACTCTGTCCCTCCCAGGTGCACAGCACAGTGTCACACTCAGCAAACCTGTTCCTCCTCATTCTGCTGGATCTGACCGCGGGATTTAGACACAACAGGGTTTTGCCTCCTCCCAAAGAGAGCACTGAGAGGACGCCGTATCAGTGAAGCGAATCCAGCGCAGCAGACTTCTACTTTATCACATCTGCACTCTCATTCAAAATCAGCTGATTTAAAAACAGAAAAATCTTTTAGGCAGAGTCAAGTGTCCACGGACCGACGGGGGCAACAGAAGAAAACAAATGGCAACTGACTCGTCGCTACTGAGAAACGATGGTGAGTCTTGAAGTTTTCACCTGGTGGGAATGGCTGTGAAATGGCAGAAAACATTTATTCTCCTTTTAATAATTACAGCAGTTATATACATATCACCTGTCCCTGCCTGTTTGTCATCCAGTGAAATGGGTCTGTTCCACCTGCATGTTGTTCAAATTAGCAATAGATACCGCAATGTAAAAAGGCACTGTGTTTTTTCAGTGAAGTATTGCAGTATTTACTGTATAAAAAGCACTGTTTTTTTACAGTGAAGAACTGTTGTATATGGTTGTATATTTGACAAATTATCAACAAGCAAAGGTGTTTTCAGATTGGTGTTTTCAAGCAAGGGTGTTTCTCTTACTGTTCTACACTGCCATAGTACCATAAGTACAAATTTATTTATGAAAATGATGTGTTATTGGGTCTCATTTTGGTTATTGTGATTACCAGTACAAAAACTTTAGGTTAGTGTGATTACCTGTACTGAAACCTTCTATTTGTGTGATTACCTGTACAGAAACCTTTGGTCAGTGTGGTTACCTCTACTGAAACCTTCAGTTTGTGTGATTACCTGTACTGAGACCTTTGGTTAGTGTGATTATACTAGACCTTAGTGCAGAATGTTTCCACACTGGAAAACATCACGCATGAAATAAGGGCTTGTTTCTACACAGCGATTCTGTGTGTTGCTTTTACATGTTGATCTCATGTGTTAATGATCTACTTCAGAAGCCGCGCATTAATTAACAGAACAGGAAAAACAAGTCTCTGTGGTTCAGTGCGTAACCACTTCCCACAAACATTCCAGTTGCACTCACGTTTACTTTGAAGTGAAGCACTTCTAGAGTGAAACTCTAAGAGATCAGAAATTTTTGTGCTCCTCATACACAATACTTTGCAGGATCCAACTTCTTAGCCTTCACAAATTTTTGGCTAGCAAATAATCATAGTTTCTCAGGTGTGATTTTTATGACTACTGTTGTTTTTGTTTTTGTTTTTTTTATTTTGTTTTGGTTATAGAACGTGACGTGCATGAGCGGGACAGGATATGGAGGCCGTACAGCCCTTGCTTGCTAAAAAGATCGTTTAAATTGTGCAGACATTGTTCAGAGATTGGGGGAGTCCTGTCTTCTTCCCTTTTAAGCAGCATTTGCATTGAATGCATCTGCATGCTTGTAATCAGAAACCCAGTCCTGTCAAATTATTCTATTGTAACTTTATATGAGAGCTTTGGATTTCTTCAGTACACATACAACCAAACGAATCAGTCAAATGACCTCCAGAAAAACATTACACATTGCTGTGGAGGTAATTTATTGCAGTGATCAAAATAAGAATATTCATCATGGAATATGAGGAAGTCATTAAGGAAGGGGTGTGGCCTGAAACGGCTCTGCATACTTACAGTAAACAACAAGGAACAGGGAAGAAAATATCTTGGGTCATTGTAATTCATCGTAATCTTCTTGTTTCTGATTGGTGGGGAAGTACTGTGGGCTGTGCCTAATTTTCGAGACACAGTTCTGTGATCACATCGGTTCTGAAAAGCGTCTTTTTTGGTATTATGCTTTGTGTCTTCTATTTTAGTTTTTCACCCCAAAGCTGAAGTTTCTTCTCTTCCTAAATATGTACAGTATTCCAATATTTTATCTCCAAGAGTGAGCATGAGTCTGCATCCCCGAGGCCTTGTTCTTTTAACCGTGTGAAATGTGATATCACAAAAATGTTATGAAAGATGTGATTAGAACTGAACATTCTAATGCTGATGTAACGATCACTTCTGGTAATTGAGAGCAATGGAGCTCTGGAACACTGGCTTCTGAATTCCAAATAAACATTCCAAAAAAACTACTCTATAAAAGGTTAAAAATTACACTTCTTCTCATGTCCTGCCAGGGTCCAGTTCTGACAACATTTCTCAAGCAATGCCAGGCTCTGCTGCAGCTTTTGTTCTGTGGGTGGTTGCAGAACAATAAGCAGCATTTGTCATGAAGGGTGAACCCTAGGATAAAGATTGCTCCAATATCATAGCCAATTTAGGTAGCAGTTTAGCAGTTTTGTGTTCCAGCATTTAGCGCTAAATGGTTCTCGATTCTCTGTTTGCACTCTGCAGAGAGTAAAGAGCTGAGGATTGTTCTGCTGGGAGGAAGATGGGGTGGGAAGAGTTCAGCAGGAAACACCATCCTGGGAGAAGAGAGGTTCGAATCCGGAAGACAAAGAACAGCAAAGAGCGACGACCGGCATGCAACAGTGGCTGGCAGGAAGCTGATCCTGGTTGATACGCCCGGGTGGAAAGGTCATTTATCTCTCAGGGAAACCACAGAGGCGGACAGACGAGAGATCAAGCAAAGTGTGTGCAAGTGCCCTCCCGGACCCCACGCCTTCCTCCTGGTTGTTCCTGTGGATTCAGCCTTCACCGAGGAACACAGGAGATCGCTGGTGGACCACCTGACGCTCCTGGGCGACAAAGTCTGGAAATACTCTATGGTGCTGTTCACCTGCGGTGACTGGCTGAGAGAAAAAAGCATCGAGGAGCACATAGAGACAGAAGGAGATGCTCTGCAATGGCTGACAGATAAATGCAGAAATAGATTCCATATTCTCAACAACAAGAACAGGGAAGATCCCACTCAGGTCTCACAGCTGCTGGACAAGATTGAGGAGATGGTGGCAGAAAACAATGGCGGCCATTTTGAAGTTGATGAAAGCACTCGTCAAATGATCCTGACGAAGAAGATGGAGGTGGAAGCAAAGGCAACAGAAAGGAAGATGCAGACAGACAAACGCAGAGAGGAGCTGAGTAGACTCCTCCAGGGTAAGGTCACTTCCACATGACTCAGATGCAGAGCAAATGGCTCCAAAATTACTGCAAAAAATAGTTGACTTTATATGTAAATGACTCTAAATATTAGCTTCTCAGGATATGCCCTTTAAAACATTGCCATCAAAAGTTCTTAATCTTGTGCTCTCGTGCCTTCTCTCAGCTGTCTCTACAGTTGTCATTTTTCAGTTTTCTTTCTTTCAGGGGCAGAGCAGCCCACAGAACTCAGGGTGGTTCTGCTGGGGAGCAGAAACGCTGGAAAGAGCGCGTCGGGGAACACAATCCTGGGCAGCGAGGAGTTTGACATTAAGAAAGGGACCTTGAAGTCTGTGGTGAAACGCGCTTGTGTGGAAGGGACGCCCATAACCATAGTCGACACTCCCGGCTGGTGGCAAGGTTTCTCTGTCCGCGACACTACCAAGCAGGGGAAACAGGAACTGACACGCAGTGCGTCTCTGTGTCCGCCAGGACCCCATGTCTTCCTGCTGGTCATCGACACGGATGTGGCCTTCACCGAGAGGCAAAGAGAAGCTGTGGAGGAACACCTTCAGCTCATCAGTGGGCGTGCCTGGAACCGCACCATGATTTTATTCTCCAGAGCTGATTGGCTCGGAGCCAAGTCCATCGAGCAGCACATAGAGGAGGAAGGGAAGGCTCTTCAGTGGCTGGTGGAGAAGTGTGGGAACAGGTACCACGCCCTCGACAACAAGAACAAGGACAACAAGGCTCAGGTGGCAGAGCTGCTGCAGAAGATGAAGGAGGTGGTGGCGGGAAATGGCGGGAGCTTCCATGAGGTGGATGGGAGAGCCCTGCAGTCCATCGAGGAGGACAGGAAGGCCGTGGAGGAGAAAGCCAAGCGGAGGATGACAAAAGCCAAGGAACAGAGGAAGAGATTCCAAGGTGAGTTCATTTTCAATGTCATGACTGCACGTGGTCAAGGTAAGAGTGGAACGTAGTTGCAGAACTGTAATATGATCTTGAACTTTCATATCCTGAAAGTAAATTGTAAAGAGCTGACTTTGATGGGTTCTCACTTAAAAGAACTCCCCTCAGCTGTGGTGAAACTCTATATGGTGGTGAGGATAAGCAATGACTGTCTGTTTCATGTTGATTGACATTGTAGGGACAAACATCCATCTTCCTGAGATGAAGGTGGTCCTGATGGGGCAGAAATCATCGGGGAAGAACGCGGTGGGGACGACCATGTTGGACCGGGATGCGTTCCCCAGCTGCGAAACCGCGTGTTGTGAGATAGAAGAGGGCGTGGTTTTTGGGAGACGGCTCACAGTTGTGAACACCCCAGGCTGGTGGGATAATTCGGCAAGGTGCACCTTGGAGCAGGACAAAGAGATCATGAGGGGACTGTCTCTGTGCCTCCCAGGGCCCCATACTGTCCTCCTGGTCATCCCTGTAGACGTGGCCTACAGAGAGAGACACAGGAGGGCGCTGGAGGACCACCTGTGCTGTCTCGGTGAGGACGTCTGGAGACACACCATCGTGCTGTTCACCTACGGGGACAGACTGGGAGAGACGAGCATGGAGCAGCACATAGAGAGGGAGGGCTGGCCCCTCCAGTGGGTGGTGGAGAAATGCGGGAACAGGTACCAGCTCTTCAACAACAAGAACAGGGGCGATGGCGCTCAGGTGGCAGAGCTGCTGGAGAAGATGGAGGAGATGGTGGCGGGAAATGATGGGGAGCAGTTCTCTCCTGACATGAGTCAGGTCTACCGCGAGGTGGAGAACGAGCTGAAGAGGAAGGTGGCTGAGGAAATGAAAGTATGCTATGTGGAGGAAATGAACTGGAGGGAAAAAGAACTGAAAGAACAATTTGAGGAGGAATGGAGGAGGAGAGAGAAAGAACTCTTTGAGAAGTTTGGAGACTCATCAGTGAAAGGCAAACAGCCAGCTAAATTAAAAATCAAGCCTTCCACTGCTCTGTCCTGTGAGTACACTGATAACGTTGTAAAATTGTGTGTACACTACACTACTTTTCATCTAATTTATTCTCTCTTCAAGAGCACCCATTAAAAATGTCACTCACTTCAATCAGTTCCCCAGGGACCCACCCCACCTGATTTGGCTCTTGATTTGCCTAATTTTAAGGTCATGAAAATAAATGGCTTTTATTTATCAATACATTTTAATGCATTGATGAGAATAAAAATCCAGATCAATACTCAATCATAAGCTCTGCATAATTAAGTGATAGCTCCACTGAAACAAAAACAAAAATTAACAGTCTGAGAGCCGCTGACGTAGTCAGAGCACCCCAGGGTGGAACTTAAATAGGCTTCTCTGAAATTTCTGTCTGTAGATTTGACATAATGGAACCTAACTATTCTAGAATAGAACACAAGGCAACTATTGGTTGATTTATACAGGAAGTTACACGGCATACTCCTACTCTCAGGCAGTTCCTTAAAGTCAGACCTGGAGGATCTGTCAGATTGAAAAGTAAATGCATTAATGTTGTGTTTTACAGCAAAGGAAAGAAAAATTCGGAAGGAACAGAGAAAGAATGAGGAGAAGACAAGTCAAGACAACTACCCGCAAAAACGTGAGTCATATCACTCATCAGCTGTGTTAGGACTCCATCTGCATAGTCTACCTGTAGCTCATCAGCTGTGTGAGACCTTCATCTGCATGGTCTACCTGTAGCTCATCAGCTGTGTTAGGCCACCATCTGCATGGTCTACCTGTATGTGCTACATCTGGAGCAGAGTGTTGGCGGAATGTTAGAACTGGGATTGATACAGTCACTCCCCTAGCATTCCAAGTCTGTCTCATTGTGGGCATCAGCAGGTTATTTCAGTTAGGTGCATGTTAATCCTGTGGAAACGCATGTATAGATGCCTGTGCTGACTGAACCTGTTGCTGTGTGATTGGACAGTGAGCGAAGGGATGGTCTCTCAGAGTCGAGGCTGGAAACTCCGTTTCTGGATGAGGAACAGCCTTGAGTTTGGCCCACCCAGCAGTAAGTGATGCTTACTGATGTGTTAGTGATGTACATTCACATTATAGTTTTGCAGAAACGCATGTGTAGCTGCCAGTCATAACCAAGCCTGTTGCTGTGTGGTTTCACAGTGAGTGAAGGGATGGATTCTCAGAATAGCAGCTCGAACCTGCATTTCCGGAGGAGAAACAGCCTTGAGTTTGGCCCACCCAGCAGTAAGTGATGCATCTGAAGCATCCCCCATCTGCACACACATCAGCCTACATATACAATATTCCACATACGGTACATACATTCCGTATAGCCCATTAATATTCCATAGAGCCTACTTATATTCTTCTGTGTGTTTCATTGTTCTACATCTGACAGAGTTTACGTTCAATAATTTCAGCCCAAAACAGGTTTTATTCTGGGTACATCCCGCACCAGGGATCTACACCTAACGTAAAAATCAGGCTAATGATATCAAAATGTTTTCATTCTGGCAAACTGAAATCACACGTCTCAGACACATGCCCTCATCAATGAACATGTTACTCACACACACACGCACGCACGCACACACACACACACACAAAGTACATTTAGAGAAGAACTTCCATAAGTAGGCTACACTTTTAAAAAAATACTCAGTAAAACTTCAAAATCAAAGGTAACTGATGTAGTCCTTATTGTGAGTCGTTAAAATATTTTCTTCCCAAAAATCAGTAAAGATTTTTGTGTGTCTGTATCATTCATTAATTCCTCAGTAAATGCAATCAATTATTAATCTCCACCATTTAACTGCAATAAACACACACTGAATATCCTATTTTTGGTGAAGTTGTGCACATTCACATTATAGTTTTGCAGACACACATGTGCAGCTGTCAGTCATAACTGAGCCTGTTGCTGTGTGGTTTGACAGTAGGTGGCAGCACTGAGCAGATGTGGACAGAGAGCACTACAGGCCCGCAGGAAGCCCTGAGGAAGAGACGCCAGTCTTGGTCGCCCTCCACCTTCTCAACCGCCTCGACTGGACAAGATTCCGGAATTACTTCCCGCTTGGGTTCCCTTCGGTCCTTAACCATCTCGGAGTACCCGGCCGAGAGCGACGCAGCACTTCCTCCCGGCACAGGAAGCCGGTAGCAGAGGCAGGACACTAGGGACTCACTTCTCTCAGAAGGGGGCAGTCAGCTGGGATGGTGTTTCTCAATCAGTCCCGGTGTCCTAGCCTTTAGATAGCCTGGGGGGCTAGCTTAGCTTGCTAGCCATCAGGATGAGTAGGAGAACCCTGCAGTGGGCCTCGGTGCCCTGATGGAAACCATGGGGCTGTGTAGCTAGTCCACTGCAGAGGGGGCTGTTTAGGTCACCATGTGTGGGGTGGCCATTTGTAAAATTTGAACAAGACACAGGGTATCAACATTCTCTAATGTTTATGAAACAACCATGTGATCTTTAATGACTCAATGTGTCAGGACTCTTAAAACTTTGAACCTTTTTCTTCACAATCTCACCTAGAAGGCTGGACCTTCTACAGCACAGTGTCCCCATCACTACCTTTGGACAGTGGGTTTCCTGCATGATTCGGTGTGTAGACTGCCCCCTACTGGCTGAATCACCAGCAGCAGGGGTGTACTGTAAATAGGGGCACCGTCAGGGATTTTGGCGGTGTCCCAGTTTACAGGGGTTTTAAAATGAAGAAAAATTCATTATTTCATTCCGGACCAGAATCCTGTTAAAGTTTTATATTCAAACGTGAAGTAACAGGTGTCAAGTTCTCCATATTCCATATTCTTTTTGCTAAAAAAGAGAGTGAGAAAAAATGTCTACCCCAATGTTTTCTACAGTAAAATGTTCAGCGTCCACTCTGGACCAAATGTTATCAGTTAGAGTTTAATTAACACTGTTTTTGTTGAATTAACACTTGTCATTTAACTGTGTTGAGTACCTGTAACTCTTACTGATACACACTCTAAAATACAAATAAACATTACTACATTAATATTTTTCAGGTTTACACTTCTCATTTTACTGTGTAATTTTCTCCAGTTTCTGAACAGCTGATATAACATTATGGGTACAGGCTATAACAACAGACACAAGAAGTGAGCTATCTGCAGAGTACACCATTCAAATATAAACAGGAAGTCAGACAAACTCATGCTGCCCCCGGGCACCTGGCTCTCCCCTCCCTGTGATGGCCTGACTCCACAATGCAGGAGCGACCTGCCCCCCTCAGTCCTACTGAATCCCCAATGCAGGATCGACCTGCCCCCCTCAGTCCTACTGACTCCCCAATAGAGGAACACCCTGCCCCCCTCAGTCCTACTGACTCCCCAATGCAGGAGCAACCTGCCCCCCTCAGTCCTACTGACTCCCCAATGCAGGAGCGACCTGTTCCCCTCAGTCCTACTGACTCCCCAATGCAGGAGAGACCTGCCCCCCTCAGTCCTACTGACTCCCCAATGCAGGAGCGACCTGCCCCCCTCAGTCCTACTGACTCCCCAATGCAGGAGGCGCACCTGTGCCCCGTCCTAGACTCCTGTCTCCCCAATGCAGGAGGACCTGCCCCCTCAGTCACTGACCAAGCGAGACGCCCCTCATCAGAAAGCAGAGCCCTCTCACTTCAGAATAACCTGAAGACCAATTTCCTCAGAAAACATACCCCCCCCCCACTTATCCACCCTGATTCCCATTCCCCTCTTCCACATCCCCCCCTCTATCTACCCTATGTGCCCACATTATTCCAGCTTCATTACGGTCTTCATTACGGCTCACTGTTTCTGCAGGCTAACATTAGCACAGCAAACAGCCCTCAATCCTTTAATCCATTAGCCATCAACTGCCACGTGTTTGAGTGTTTTATGACTGCCTCATACTGTTGTGTTTTTAAATAGCTAAATTGCTGCGTGTACACTGCCCCATTCATATATGTGCACCGGACCTCGTTCTGGCCAATCACATCTCAGGACCCCCCACCCCGACCAATCCCACCGCAGCTCCCCAGCCCTGGCCAATCACATCTCAGGACCCCCCACCCCGACCAATCCCACCGCAGCTCCCCAGCCCTCACCACTTGCTCTACACGGCTTCTAGTCCAGGTCCTGTCGCTCCTGGAGTTCTGCTGGTGACCCTTCAACTGAATGCAGTGGAATGCGATGTACTGAATGGATGCATATTTGCAAATCTTTTCGGACAGTTTACAATGAGTATTTATGAGTAAATGGCCTATGTGTTTTATGTATGTCATGTGTTTTATATGCCACTTATAGCCAAAGACACATCTCCACCTGTGCAGATTATAAAGTTTCTTTCAATTTCAATCTTGACCATAAACAGGCCTGGAGTCATAAACATGATGATAATGAAAAAACTGGATAGATGAGCAGAGCGAATGTGGTCTTGATTTGTATTTAAATCAGGAGTGTCAAACTCTGTTTCTGGAGATCCTGTAGGTTTTCACTTCCAACCCTAACAAAGAACGTCTCATTCAACAGCTAGAGATATTCATGAGCTGTTAATTAGCAGAATAAATTTACAGCACATTAGTATTTTTAGAGAAGGATAGCATTGTTGACTTAAATCCACTTGTATATAATGTGAAAAGTGAAAGAGGAGTAAAGAGCTCTTTTTCTCCAAGTGTGTCAGAGAGGGAGTGACAGGTGATGAAGACGCTGAAGAAGATGATGGACAAGCACAGGGACGAGTTCTGGGCCAGCGGATCAGGAAGTTGTGCCATGGTGGAGTTTAAATGTAAACCTGTGGGATGAAGGACCTCCAGGAGCAGGGATGGGCAGTCCACATATACACCTTCAGTGTTGTCACCTATTCTGATGGCTGTACATATTTCTGGTTGAGTCCTGTCAGCAGAACAGAGGGAGCTATAGATGGTAATGAGGCATGGTAAAGTTCACCTTGATAACAGGATACTTTATTTCACACAGAGTTATAAATCTGTGGAACACTTTGCCAGGTCATGTAGCAGAGGCAGAGACTCTGGGAGCTCAGATCCAGGCTTGATGCAGTGCTGGATGCTCTCTAGCTTGCAGGTGAATGATCAGACTGAAGGAGCTGAATGGTCTGTTCTCATCATGAAAAATTCTCATGTCCTTATTCTTATGTTCTTCACATATTCATTTATTGCATACAACTTCCAATAAATATGTTTAAATTGCATGAAATATCAGAGAGGGAAATGTGGAGACATTTTAAATTAATTAAACGCAGTCTATTAAAGGACGACATATGAAGAGAAAAAAATGTAATGGAGCATCTCATATTTCTTACCTCCTCTCAAAGTGCCTCGACATAGCTCAGGAGGTAAGACTGATTATCTGGCAGTCGGAGGATTGCCGGTTCAAACCCGCCCTGGGCACGTCAAAGTGTCCTTGAGCAAGACACCTAACCCCCAACTGCTCTGGCGAATGAGAGGCATCAATTGTAAAGTGCTTTGGATAAAAGCGCTATATAAATGCAGTCCATTTACCATTTACCATATTACAAGGCTCTCTGGCACCATCTGGTGGTGAGGACTGAATGTGCACCTTCTCTTCCAGCTCTTTCACTTCTGACCGATTCCATCTCTGGTCCCAGTCCTGACCAATCCCATTTCAGGACACCAGCCCTGACCAATCAATGCATGAAACCCTCCCAAAGAAAAAAAAACTGCTGAATGCAGATGTGCATGATTGCAGATGATTATTTTTATTAATTTTATTATTTTTATTGATCAATTCCCAATTTCCCAGCATTATCACATAATCAATCCAAAAAGCAGCAGCAGACAGGATTATAAAACACCTTGAACTGAATCTTGGCCGTGACAGCAAACTAAAATAAGACAGTCACCGTAAACGTGATGAGAGTGCGAGCAAACCCCAGAACAGATGGGCTGAGTGAATGTGGTCTGGATTCCATTTTTATTTCAACCAGTTAATCTTTTAAAGTTCAATATTTCATTGAATTGAACTCATTTTCTGTCGCATTTCAGTGTTTTTCCCTCTCTTTAATTACAGCTGATCTTCCCTTCACTCCCTGCCTCATACCAGATCACACAGTTTTACAGAGGATCCAGCATTCCAAACCCTAAACGCAGGATAGAGGGGCTGAGTGAATGTGGTCTGGACTCTGTGCAGGAGGGTCATTGTGTCAGAGACGCTGTAGAAGGACAGAGTTCCTGCCCCGTGATCCAGGTACACTCCTATTCTGGAGGAGGGGGTAACAGGGATTTCAGTGCTCACAGCATTGTGCCAGAAATAATAACTGCCGAAAGAGCGGCACAAACTCCAGGACTTGTTATTAAATCCCAGAGCAGAGTCATTAATCAGCCCTTTCCTGCTGATCTCTTTATATGACACTGCTATAGAAACCGCATCATCCCCTCTCCACTCAGCCTCCCAGTAACAGCGTCCAGACAGACCCTCTCTGCACAGCACTTGGGGCCAGTATTCAAATCTCTCTGGATGATAAAGATATGACTGGATCTCTCTCACAGGGGTCACCTCTCTGTTCCCCTCAGACAGACGGAGGTGTTGATTTGCTGTGTTGGTGTCCAGTGTGAGCTGACAGGAATCTGTTGGAGGAGAATAGATAGTGAAGACATGAAAATTTAAATTGTTTGTGTGTTATTACTTCAAGCAGAGTGTGTTTGTCAATTATTGTGACACATTTAATGATTAATTAATGCAGAAATCTAGGTAATTCCAAAGGCAACTGTATCTTATTTCAGGTACTTTCCCTTCAGTTATGTATTCCTCCAATGTATTTAATTAATCAATCACTATTATATCAATATTAATTATTTGGTTTTTGTGTTGTTGTGTTGGCAGTGATCACGTACCAGGAAACCAGCACAAGAACAACACCATCAAATATGAAAATCGCTCCTTACTGTGAATATTGCACAATTAAAATGTTTTTTTTTTTAACATATAGAACTTGAATTGTGTGGTCCATGGATGGTTGTGGCCCTAAATGACAACATAGAGCATTTATGCACGCAGCCAGCTCTGACTGCAGGACATATATTATCATAAACGATCCATATGTTTAATACCAGGAGGCCTGCAGCTGCATTAACAGGGATCTGATGGAGGAGAAGATGTATGAGATCCCTAAAGCAAGTCCGTTATGGATATTAAGAATCATAGAAATAATAATTTTCCTTCATATTACCTATATTCATTCTTTAATTTAGGCTTAATTACAGACTCACATTGTAAGAAGTCTTCTCTGGTCATGGGCTCTAGAATATTGGCTTCTTTCACTGTAAGGGGAGATCACAACAAAGTTGAGCCCCTAAGGGGGCGAAATAGCTCAGGAGGTAAGACCGCTTGTCTGGGAGTCGGAAGGTTGCCAGTTCAAACCCTGCCCTGGGCATGTCGAAGTGTCCTTGAGCAAGACACCTAACCCCTAACTGCTCTGGCGAATGAGAGGCATCAATTGTAAACCGCTTTGGATAAAAGTGCAATATAAATGCAGTCCATTTACCAAAGCTTAGCTTGTTTTATAATTTCCTGAAGAAACTGAAAGCTATCCAGAATGCAGTGTCAGAATCAGACTCAGTTATTTATCATCCTAAAACTGGGTAAAGATACAATGAAAGGAGACAAGATGGAATCATTTCAAGAGAAAACTACTGAATATTAGAAGATCTTCTGTTGGCAGCTCTAAGAGGAATTTTTTCTTAAATGTGTTGTCTCCTCTCTTATCTCCACAATATTTTGCATCCTAACAAGTAAAAAATGAGCCAAAACATTACGTTACAGGCTTTTAGCAGACTCTCTTAATCAGAGCAACTTACACAACTTTTACACAGCATTTACACTGCGTCCATTTATACAGCTGGATAGATAATGAAGCAATGCATGTTAAGTACCTTGCTCAAGGGTAAGATGGCAGTGTCCAACTGGGGAATCAAACTTGTGAAGTTTATGTTACAGTATAAGCCCGGTTTCTTACCCAATATACTACACTGCTGCCCTGTTCCCTTTCAGAAAGTCATACTTTGTTCCCTGAAGTTCAAACAAAGCTTTTGATTGAAAATATTTTGGGTTATCCCATAGCCACAAACCTTTTCCAGATACTTTGATCAACTTCATCGTGAAAACATCCTCCAGTCTCTCTTTCAGTTCGGAGACAGATTTCCTCACAGCCTCAAAAGAGACGTGTGGACTGACAGTGATGCTGGGTAAGTCTTCAGGTCCAACAGGGGCACAGAGAGACTCACAGCTCTGCAGAGACACAGACAGAAAATCAGACATTCAGACAGGGACACAGAGAGACATACAGGCACACAGACATACAAAAAACAGTCTCAATAAATGATTTCTGCGTAGATTTGAGGGTAAAATCATTGTAAATGAGGAACACACCTCACCATGTGTGTACAATGTACATGGTGCAGACTGTC
>NC_057936.1:66204545-66239335 GCF_018555375.3 Anguilla rostrata
AGCCAGTGATGTTACCTGGAGGAACTGGATGTGATCCTCTGTGTGTGAATACTGCTCCAGCTCAGCGTCTCTCCTCCTCATCTCAGCAATCTCCTTCTCCAGTCGCTCCAGGAGTCCTTCAGCCCGACTCACTTCAGCCTTCTCCTGATCTCTGATCAGCTCTTTCACCTCAGAGCGCCTTCTCTCAATAGAGCGGATCAGCTCAGTAAAGATCCTCTCGCTGTCCTCCTCTGCTGCCTGTGCAGAGCGCTGTTAGGAGACACAGAGAAAGGAGGGCTGTACATTTTAACTAGGCCTTTCACTCAGCTCTTACTGGGACCCCAGGCAGCCTGTTCCCCACAGTGTGGCTCAGTGGGATTGAGCCCCACAGGGCTGGAAAGTGGCCCAACACTGGGCTCCTCACTGGCTGACTGGAGGAGAGCCCTGACTGATCCCTGAAATCGCTGTTCCAGTAGCCAGCTGGTGTCTTCTCCTCTGGTCAGTACCCACCTTGAGTGACTGCACAGCGTGTCTCACATCCTGCAGCTTCTTCTCTCTCTCCTGGATTCTCTGCTGGAATTTATTCTGTGTCGCCCCCAGCTGCTTCTGCGGACAGATTATTTTTCCCAGTTATATCTTTTCACATATCAATGCTAAACATTTCAACTACAGTTTCACATTCCAAATTAAACTGAATATTTCTACCTTTGATGGATTTGCCTCTACAGCAGAGGTTCTGCAGGCCAGAGGGAAATACTTTTGGGGTTCTGACATTAGGGGGCAAATACATTTATAGTAGACAAAACAATTAAATTGTTTTAAAAGTGCACTGACACTTCAACAATGTTACTTATTCACTTTCAAAGTCAGAAAATATTACGCTAATTTACGGGAAGCGGTTAAATTTAAAAATGTCAGTCCTTACTTGTTTCTCAGTCCTTCCTGCTGCAGCTGAGACTGCATCATGGCCTTTGTGTTCATCCATCATACACAGATAACAGATACACTGCTGATCGGTACGACAGTAAACCTCCAGCAGTTTGTCATGATGAGAGCAGATCATCTCCTGCAGGTTTCCAGTGGCTTTGACCTGTTTGTGCTTCTTAAAGGCAGGAGATTCATAGTGAGGTTGCAGGTGAGTTTCACAGTAAGAGGCCAGACACACCAGACAGGACTTGACGGCTTTGCGCTTTCTCGCAGTGCAGACATCACAAGCCATGTCCCCAGGTCCAGCATAGGAGTGAACAGGAGGAGCAGCTTGGAGTCCTGTCTTCTTCAGGTTCTCCATCACTTCAGCCAACATGATGCTTCTGCCCAGAACAGGCCTTGGAGTGAAGGTCTGACTGCACTGGGGACAGCTGTAGACACCAGTATGATCATCTTTATCCCAGCAGCCCTTAATACAGCCCATACAGTAACTGTGTCCACAGGGAATAGTCACTGGATCCGTCAGTAGATCCAGACAGATCGCACAGCTGAACTGGTCCTGATCCAGTAAACCTCCACCTTCAGCCATTTTACTGCTCACACTGACAGAGACAGAGTTAAGTTTCGTTTCTCTGAAACTGCGTGACAGAGAGAGTGGGAGTGACTTCCTGGTTCAGCCCACAGCTGCAGGAGGTGTGGTGTTGGACTGAGGCCAGGCTGAGCAGAGCAGGCTGAACTGAGAGTGCAAATTCCTGAGGAAATATTAAATCTTAGGGGTCAAAGGGAAGATTTATTTAAGGACCGTGTGTGTATTGTGAGCAGTACTCAAGTGGACTCACTTCACACTTATTTTCTCTATTAAATCTCACAAACTCGCAACAGTCGCTGAGCTAGCAGGTCATCAGAAATTTCTCCATTCACATGAACTGACTGAGCTGATCAAAACAAGATTTAAACTATTCCTGTCACAAACAGGTAACATCCCTGTATGACGTTGCTATTCTGTGTTTCAGAGAGAGAGAGAGAGAGAGAGAGAGAGAGAGAGAAAATTCAACATACAAACAAGCAAACAAAAATCTTCATCTTTCCCCCTCATGGGTTCTGGGTAAAAAGAATAAACTAACATAACAAAGCAAAAATTAATCCACACACACGGCAGCAAGCTTTTCAGCTTTCTCACTTTTCAGCTTTTCAGCCAGGTTTGTTTTATCTCAGTCGCTCTCTCTCAGTGAGCCGATCTCTGTGTGTGCCACTCAACCTGCAGGCGATGCCTTCCACAGTCATGGGAAGTCCAGGGTCCACTCTGGAGCAAATGTTGTCGGAAAGAGTTGAATTAACACTTTTAGAGTTGAATTAATACTGGACATTTCACAGTATATAGTTCATGAAACTCTGTGTTTCTGATAACGCTGTGAGTTTGACATGCAGTGACATGCTGTGCCTGCAGGGGGCAGATGTTAGCAACTAATGCTGAATTCATCCTGATCTGTATGTGGTTCAGCATTACATTACATTACAGGCATTTAGCAGACGCTCTTATGTCATCACATACAGCACTTATGTGATGAATTAAAGCAGTTTAAAACAGTCACATAATTTAACCCCCTTTACCTGGCCTCCTGTGCCTGAACCGTACGCTGAATTTAAAGAGAAGGCTAAAGAGTCCCAGACACTCCGGGACCTGAAAACCTACAGGACCGTAGATCTGCAGGAGCAGGGTTTCATCAGCTCTCCTCCACACTGTCAGCGCTGTCACCTATTCTGGCAGGTATTTCAGGGAGAGTTCTGTCAGCAGAACAGAGAGGGGTCACAGGTGGAAATGGTAATGTTCACGTTAATGACAGGATTCATTTTTTTTCCACACAGACATGTAAATACGTGGAACGCTTTACCAGCTCATGCAGTAGAGACAGAGACTCTGGGAGTGCTCAGATCCAGGCTTGAGGCAGTGCTGGAAGCTCTCTAGTTTGCAGGTAAATGATCAGACTGGATGAGCTGAATGGTCTGATCATGAAAAATTCGTATGTTCTTCAGAAATTCATCTATAGCATTCAAAACACAACTTTTAATAAATATGATTAAATTGCATGAAATATCAGGGAGAGAAATAAGTGTATTTAAAATTTATAAAACAGTCTATTAAAGGACGAGATTTAAAGAGAAAAAAATCTAATGGAGCATCTCATATATTTCTGACCTCTTCTCAAAGCACCTTTAATACAAGGCTCTCTGGCATCACCTTGTGGTGAAGACTGAATGTGCACCTTCTCCTCCACCTCATTCAATTTTGTCCTGACCAATCCCGTTTTAGGAGCCCAGCCCTGACCAATCAGTGCATGAAGGCCTCTGGTCTCATGAGAACTGGTGTCCTGGAACCCCTCCAAAAGAAAAACTGCTGAATGCAGATGATTATTTTTATTAATTTTATTATTTTTATTAATCAATGCCCAATTTCCCAGCATTATCACATAATCAATCCAAAAAGAAACAGCAGACAGAATTATAAAACACCTTGAACTGAATCTTGGCCGTGACAGCAAACTAAAATAAGATAGTCACCGTAAACGTGATGACAGCGCAAGCAAACCCCAGAACAGATGGGCTGAGTGAATGTGGTCTGGATTCCATTTTTATTTCAACCAGTTAATCTTTTAAAGTTCAATATTTCATTTAATTGAACTCATTTTCTGTCGCATTTGAGTGTTTTTCACTCTCTTTAATTAGAGCTGATCTTCCCTTCACTCACTGCCTCATCCCAGATCACACAGTTTTACAGAGGATCCATAATTCCAAACCGCAAACCCAAGCTAGAGGGGCTGAGTGAATGTGGTCTGGACTCTGTGCAGGAGGGTCATTGTGTCAGAGACGCTGTAGAAGGACAGAGTTCCTGCCCTGTGATCCAGGTACACTCCTATTCTGGAGGAGTGGGGAACAGGGATTTCAGTGCTCTCAGCATTGTGCCAGAAATAATAATGGCCGAAAGAGCAGGCCAAACTCCAGGACTTGTTATTACAGTTCAACAGTGTGACTTATTCACTTTTGAAGTCAGAAAATATTATGCTAATTTACGGGAAGCGGCTAATTTTTAAATTTGTATTAAAGCAAACAGCTGATATTATCTGGCATGTTGAAAACTGCTGGTTAAAAATGTTAGTCCTTACCTGTTTCTGAGTCCTTTCTGCTGCAGCTGAGACTGTATCATGGCCTTTGTGTTCATCCATCATACACGGATAACAGATACACTGCTGATCAGTACGACAGTAAACCTCCAGCAGTTTGTCATGATGAGAGCAGATCTTCTCCTGCAGGTTTCCAGTGGCTTTGACTAGTTTGTGCTTCTTTAACGCAGGAAATTCATAGTGAGGCTGGAGGTGAGTTTCACAGTAAGAGGCCAGACACACCAGACAGGACTTGACGGCGTTGCGCTTTCTTTCAGTGCAGAAATCACACGCCACCTCTCCAGGTCCAGCGTAACAGTGAGCAGGAGGAGCAGCTTGGAGTCCTGTCTTCTTCAGTTTCTCCACCACTTCGGCAAACATAATGTTTTTTCTTAAATCAGGCCTTGGGGTGAAGGTCTCTCTGCACTGGGGACAGCTGTAGACACCAGTATGATCATCCTGATCCCAGCAGCCCTTAATACAGCCCATACAGAAACTGTGTCCACAGGGAATAGTCACCGGATCCTTCAGCAGATCCAGACAGATCGCACAGCTGAACTGGTCCTGATCCAGTAAACCTCCACCTTCAGCCATTTTACTGCTCACACTGACAGAGACAGAGTTAAGTTTCGTTTCTCTGAAACTGCGTGACAGAGAGAGTGGGAATGACTTCCTGGTTCAGCCCACAGCTGCAGGAGGTGTGGTGTTGGACTGAGGCCAGGCTGAGCAGAGCAGGCTGAACAGAGAGTGCAGATTCCTGAGGAAATATTAAATCTTAGGGGTCAAAGGGAAGATTTATTTTAGGACTGTGTGTGTATTGTGAGCAGTACTCAAGTGGACTCACTTCACATTTATTTTCTCGCTTAAATCTCACAAACTCGCAACAATCGCTGAGCTAGCAGGTCATCAGAAATTTCTCCATTCACATGAACTGACTGAGCTGATCAAAACAAGTGTTAAACTATTCCTGTCACAAACAGGTAACATCCCTGTAGAAACGCTGCTATTCTGTGTTTCAGAGAGAGAGAGAGAGAGAGAGAGAGAGAGAGAGAGAGAGAGAAATTCAACAAAGAAGCAAACAAAAATCTTCATCGTTCCCCCTCATGGGTCCTGGGTAAAAATAATAAACTAACATAACAAAGTAAAAATTAATCCAAACACATGGCAGCAAGCTTTTCAGCTTTCTCACTTTTCAGCCTTTCAGCCTTTCAGCTTTTTCAGCTTTTCAGCCAGGTTTGTTTTATCTCAGTCGCTCTCTCTCAGTGAGCCGATCTCTGTGTGTGCCACTCAACCTGCAGGCGAGGACTTCCACAGTCATGTGACCAGGGTCCACTCGGGAAACTCTTTGTTTCTAATAACACATTGTTAGTTTGACATGCAGTAACATGCTGTGCCTGCAGAGGGCAGGTGTAAGCTACTAATGCTGAGTTCATCCTGATCTGTATGCGGTTCAGCATTACATTACATTACAGGCATTTAGCAGACGCTCTTATGTCATCACATACAGCACTTATGAGATGAATTAAAGCAGTTTAAAACAGTCACACAATTTAACCCCCTTTACCTGGCCTCCTGCGACTGAACCGTACGCTGAATTTAAGGAGAAGGCTAAAAAGCCCCAGACACCCCAGGACCGGGTTTATAGCGCCCCCCCCTCCCCCCCACCCCTCCCCCCATGGCTGCGGAATGGGGACATACAGATTTTTTTTATTTTTGGGGGGGTTGGGGTTTGGGGGACGAGCAGGTCCCTGTTGAAGTGTTCCTCAAGTCAAGTCAAGTCATGTCAGCTTCATTGTCATTCCAGCCATATACCATGCAGATTACAGTGGAATGAAATTGCGTTTCTCCTGGTCCTTGGTGGAATATATACAATATACACACAAGATATACAGACAAGGACGGGGCTGTGTGCCCATGACTAGACATGGTGCAAGTGACAAGACAGTGCAAGTGTAACAGACATTACGAGTGCAACTCCATACAATACAATGCAGGACAGTATAAAAACAGAACAGTAAGTACACAATAAATTAATTTTTAATTTTATTCCATTGAATTAAGTTACAATAAAAAAATAAATAGTGTGTATGTAAGTATGGTGTAGCAGCATGGAATAGCGGTGGAGGTAGTCTCTGAGAAAATAGTCCAGAGGAAATGTACTGCAACAGGGTGTATAAAAATAAAAACACAAATAAAATAAGTGGCCAGTGGGGTGGGGGGGTTGGGGGGGGGAGGGGCGGCTTGGCCGTATTCTGTAAAGTTAGGGTGGTGCGGGTCGAAGGAGGCAGCAGTGGGTTAAGCAGCCTGACAGCTTGGGGGAAGAAGCTGTTGCAGAGTGTGGCAGATCTGGCCCGTATGCTGCGGTACCTTTTGCCAGACGGCAGGGGGGTAAAGTGAGCATGGGAGGGGCGGGAGGGATCCTCAGCTGTGCTGCGGGCCTTGCCTGTGCAGCGTTTGGTGTGAATGTCTTGAATAGAAGGGAGAGGGACCCCAATGATCCTTTCGGCTGCCCTCACTATCCGCTGCAGGGACTTGCGGTCTGAGACGCTGCAGTTCCCATACCAGGTAGTGAGACAGCTGGTCAGGACGCTCTCGATGGTGCCCCTGTAGAACGTGGTGAGGATGGGGGGGGGGGGGGGGGGGGGGGGAGCTTGCTTTCCTTAGTCTCCTGCTGCAGCGGCTGTCCCATGGGCAGCTCCCATAGAGAAGGCCCCAAAGGGGAGGGGCCCCAGACCAAACCGGACGCCACAAAGATCCAGTGGGACGTCCCGTGGACGGAGATGGAGGCCACCCTGCTGGGCAGAGCCCGGGACGAGGAACAGGGCGTCTGGCCCCCCCCCCCAGCCAGGAGCACATATCTGGGGCCTGAATCCCCCCTAGCCCTGTTCAGCAGGGGACCTCAGTCTTACCCAGAAAGGGCCGGAGGGGGTGCAGGCTTCTGTTCCAACCAAGCCGCTACCCACCTGACTCTACTAATCAACCACTGGAGTCTCTGCTAAGGACCATCTACACCAGGGCTGCCCAACCCTGTTCCAGGAGATATCTAACGTCCTGTAAATTTAACTCCAGCCCTAACAGAGCACACCTCATTCAACAGCGAGAGATCTCACTGAGCTGCTGACTAGTAGAACCAGGTGTGCCAAATTAGGGTTGAAATGAAAACCTACAGGACCGTAGATCTGCAGGAGCAGGGTTTCATCAGCTCTCCTCTACACTGTCAGCGCTGTCACCTATTCTGGCAGGTATTTCAGAGAGAGTTCTGTCAGCAGAACAGAGAGGGGTCACAGGTGGAAATGGTAATGTTCACAATAATGACAGGATTCATTTTTTTTCCCCACACAGAGATGTAAATCTGTGGAACACTTTGCCAGCTCATGCAGTAGAGACAGAGACTCTGGGAGCTCAGATCCAGGCTTGAGGCAGTGCTGGAAGCTCTCTAGTTTGCAGGTAAATGAACAGACTGGATGAGCTGAATGGCCTGATCATGAAAAATACTTATGTTCTTCAGAAATTCATTTATAGCATTCAAAGCACAACTTTTAATAAATATGATTAAATTGCATTAAATATCAGGGAGAGAAATAAGTGAATTTAAAATTTATAAAACATAGTATATTAAAGGACGAGATTTAAAGAGAAAAAAATCTAATGGAGCATCTCATATATTTCTGACCTCTTCTCAAAGCGCCTCTAATGCAGGGCTCTCTGGCACCATCTGTTGGTGAGGACTGAATGTGCACCTTCTCATCCAGCTCTTTCACTTCTGACCGATTATATCTCTGGTCCCAGTCCTGACCAATCCCATTTCAGGAGCCTAGCCCTGACCAATCAGTGCATGCAGGCCTCTGGGCTCATGAGAACCGGTGTCCTGGAAACCCTCCAAAAGAAAAACTGCTGAATGCAGATGATTATTTTTATTAATTTTATTATTTTTATTAATCAATGCCCAATTTCCCAGCATTATCACATAATCAATCCAAAAAGAAACAGCAGACAGAATTATAAAACACCTTGAACTGAATCTTGGCCGTGACAGCAAACTAAAATAAGATAGTCACCGTAAACGTGATGAGAGTGCAAGCAAACCCCAGAACAGATGGGCTGAGTGAATGTGGTCTGGATTCCATTTTTATTTCAACCAGTTAATCTTTTAAAGTTCAATATTTCATTTAATTGAACTCATTTTCTGTCGTATTTCAGTGTATTCCCCTCTCTATAATTACAGCTGATCTTCCCTTCACTTGCTGCCTCATACCAGATCACACAGTTTTACAGAGGATCCAACCCACCAAACCCCAAACGCAGGATAGAGGGGCTGAGTGAATGTGGTCTGGACTCTGTGCAGGAGGGTCATTGTGTCAGAGACGCTGTAGAAGGACAGAGTTCCTGCCCTGTGATCCAGGTACACTCCTATTCTGGAGGAGGGAACATGGATTTTAGTGTGCAAATTATTGTGCCAGAAAGAGTAAACGCCGTTACAGCGCAAACTCCAGGACTTGTTATTCTGTCCCAGAGCAGAGTCATCACTGCCTCCTTTCCTGCTGATCTCTTTATATGACACTGCTATAAAAAGTTTATCCCCACTCCACTCAGCCTCCCAGTAACAGCGTCCAGACAGACCCTCTCTGCACAGCACTTGGGGCCGGTATTCAAATCTCTTTGGATGATAAGGATATGGCTGGATCCCTCCCACATAAGTCACCTCTCTGTTCCCCTCAGACAGACCGAGATATAGATGTGCTGTGTTGGGGTCCAGTATGAGCTGACAGGAATCTGATGGAGGAGAAGAGACCAGTGAAGACATGAAAATTTCGATTGTTTGTGTGTTATTACTTCAAGCAGAGTGTGTTTGTAAATTATTATGACACATTTAATGATTCATTAATGCCGAAATGTAGGTAATTCCAAAGGCAACTGTATTTTATTGCAGATACGTTCCCTTCCGTTATGTATTCCTCCAATGTATTCAATTTTCAGTCACTATTATATCAATATTAATTATCTGGTTTTTGTGTTGTTGTGTTTGCAGTGATCACATACCAGGAAACCAGCACAAGAACAACACCATCAAATATGAAAATGGCTCCTTACTGTGAATATTGCACAATTAAAATGCTTCTTTTTAACATATAGAGCTTGAATTGTGTGGCTCAAGGATGGTTGTGGCCCTAAAAGACAGCACAGAGCATTTATGCCCCCAGCCAGCTCTGACTGCAGGACATGTATTATCATATATGATCCATATGTTTAATACCAGGAGGACTGCAGCTGAATTAACAGGGATCTGATGGAGGAGAAGATGTATGAGATCCCTAAAACAAGTCTGTTATGGATATTAAGAATCATAGAAATAAACTTTTACTTCATATTACCTATATTCATTCTTTAATTTAGGTTTAATTACAGACTCACATTGTAAGAAGTCCTCTCTGGTCTTGAGCTCTAGAATGTTGGCTTCTTTCACTGTAAGG
This sequence comes from Anguilla rostrata, assembly GCF_018555375.3. NCBI lineage: Eukaryota > Metazoa > Chordata > Actinopteri > Anguilliformes > Anguillidae > Anguilla > Anguilla rostrata. The sequence goes on from NC_057936.1 coordinate 66,214,081, forward strand.
GGAGATCACAACAAAGTTGAGCTCCTAAACTTACCTTGTTTCATAATATCTTGAAGAAACTGAAAGCTATCCAGAATGCAGTGTCAGAATCAGACTCAGTTATGTATCATCCTAAAACTGAGTAAAGATGCAATGAGGGGAGACAAGAGGGTATCATTTCACAAGAAAACGACTGAATATTAGAAGGCAGCTCTGTTCGCAGCTGTAATTTGTCGTCTCCTCTCACATCACTACAATATCTTGCATCCTACCCAATAAAACATGGGCCAAAACATTACATTACAGGCTTTCAGCTCTTATCCAGAGCAACTTACACAACTTTTACACAGCATTTACATTGCATCCATTTATACAGCTGGATATATGCTGAAGCAATGCAGGTTAAGTACCTTGCTCAAGCGTACAATGGGAGTGTCCAACTGGGGAATCGAACGTGTGGCATTCATGTCACAGTACAAACCCAGTTTCTTACCCAATATATTACACTGCCGCCTCGTTCCCTTTCAGAAAGTCATACTTTGTTCCTTGAAGTTCAAACAAAGCTTTTTATTGAAAATAATTAGGGTTCTCCCCTAGCCAATCAGACTGTTCCCCTGTAAAACGGCTAAGCACATTTTCTGCAGCAGAGTGTGTCTACAAACCTTTTCCAGAAGCTTTGATCAGCTCTTCCAGCTGCTCTTTCAGTTCAGAGACAGATTTCCTCACAGCCTCAAAAGAGACGTGTGGACTGACAGCGATGCTGGGTAAGTCTTCAGGTCCAGGAAGGGCACAGAGAGGCTGACAGCTCTACAGACAGACAGACAGACAGGCAGAAAGACAGACAGGGACACAGAGAGACATACAGGCACACAGACATACAGAAAACAGTCTCAATAAAAGATTTCTGCATAGATTTGAGGGGCAAATCATTGTAAATGAGGAACACACCTCACCATCTATGGGCAGTGTACATAGTCCAGACAGTCAGAGAGCCAGTGATGTTACCTGGAGGAACTGGATGTGATCCTCTGTGTGTGAAAGCTGCTCCAGCTCAGTGTCTCTCCTCCTCAGCTCAGCAATCTCCTGCTCCAGTCGCTCCAGGAGTCCTTCAGCCCGACTCACTTCAGCCTTCTCCTGATCTCTGATCAGCTCTTTCACCTCAGAGCGCCTTCTCTCAATTAAGCTGATCAGCTCAGTAAAGATCCTCTCACTGTCCTCCACTGCTGCCTGTGCAGAGCGCTGTTAGGAGACACAGAGAGAGGAGGGCTGTACATTTTATCTAGGCCTTTCACTCAGCTCTTACTGGGACCCCAGACAGCCTGTTCCCCACAGTGTGGCTCAGTGGGATTGAGCCCCACAGGGTTGGAAAGTGGGCCAGCAGTGGGCTCCTCACTGGCTGACTGGAGGAGAGCCCTGACTGAGCCCTGAAATGGCTCTTCCAGCAGCCAGCTGTTGTCTTCTCCTCTGGTCAGTACCCACCTGGAGTGACTGCACAGTCTGTCTCAGATCCTGCAGCTCCTTCTCTCTCTCCTGGATTCTCCGCTGGAATTCTCTCTGTGTCGCCCCCAGCTGCTTCTGCGGATAATTTATTTTCCCAGTTATATCTTATCATATAACAAGTCTGAATGTTTCAACTACATTTTCACATTCTAAATTAAAATGAATACTTGTACATGTTTGATGTACAATGGTTTAAGGTTTCATTTGATGCATTTTTCTCCACAGCAGAGGTTCTGCCGGCCAGAGGGAAATACTTTTGGGGTTCTGACATTAGGGGACAAATAAAATTATAGTGGACAAACCAATTAAATTGTTTCTAAAGTGCACTGACATTTCAACAGTGTGACTTATTCACTTTTGAAGTCAGAAAATATTATGCTAATTTACAGGAAGTGGCTAATTTTAAATTTTGTATTAAAACAAACAGCTGTTATTATCTGGCATGTTGAAAACTGCTGGTTAAAAATGTCAGTCCTTACCTGTTTCTCAGTCCTTTCTGCTGCAGCTGAGACTGTATCATGGCCTCTGTGTTCATCCATCACACACAGCAGACAGATACACTGCTGATCAGTACGACAGTAAACCTCCAGCAGTTTGTCATGATGAGAGCAGATCTTCTCCTGCAGGTTTCCAGTGGCTTTGACCAGTTTGTGCTTCTTAAAGGCAGGAGATTCATAGTGAGGCTGGAGGTGAGTTTCACAGTAAGAGGCCAGACAAGCAAGACAGGACTTGCCGGCTTTGCGCTTTCTCCCAGTGCAGAAATCACACGCCACATCTCCAGGAACAGCGTAACAGTGAGCAGGAGGAGCAGCTTGGTGTCCTGTCTTCTTCAGTTTCTCCACCACTTCAGCCAGCATGATGTTTCTGCCCAGAACAGGCCTTGGAGTGAAGGTCCGTCTGCACTGGGGACAGCTGTAGACACCAGTATGCTCATCCTGATCCCAGTAGCCCTTAATACAGCCCATACAGAAACTGTGTCCACAGGGAATAGTCACCGGATCCTTCAGCAGATCCAGACAGATCGGACAGCTCAACTGGTCCTGATCCAGTAAACCTCCACCTTCAGCCATTTTACTGCTCACACTAACAGAGACAGAGTTAAGTTTCGTTTCTCTGAAACTGCGTGACAGAGAGAGGGGGAGTGACTTCCTGGTTCAGCCCACAGCTGCAGGAGGTGTGGTGTTGGACTGAGGCCAGCCTGAGCAGAGCAGGCTGAACAGAGAGCGCAGATTCCTGAGGAAATATTTAATCTCACGGGTCAAAGGGCAGATTTATTGAATGACTGTGTGTGTATTGTGAGCAGTAAAGGGCTGTGTGCACATGCATAGATGTACTACAGGTGCATCTGATCTGAGTACCCCAGTCAGAAATGCACAGATAATATACATAATATAAGTGGACAGGTAATTTTTCTGCCCCAATTATTCATGGAAACAGTGAGTATTATACAGAAAACATGGAACTACACCATGGCCTCAGGTAGTACACTATGTGCAGATGGAAATAGCTCTGACCAAAAATAAGACTAATGTATTGTTTTGAAGAGTAATCATATACACATATAGCCTCTGAGGTATAACATTGCTTTACAAGCTGCTTTGGACATTTATTTTCTTGGTTAAATCTCACAAACTCGCAAAAGTCGCAGAGCTAGCAGGTCATCAGAAATTTCTCCATTCACCTGAACTGACTGAGCCGATCAAAAAAAGTGTTAAAGTATTCCTGTTATAAACAGGTAACATCCATGCAGAAATGTGGCTATACTGGGTTTCAGAGAGAGAGAGAGAGAGAGAAATTCAACAAATAAACAAGAAAACAAAAATCTTCATTGTTCCCCCTCATGGGTTCTGGGTAAAAAGAATAAACATAACAAAGCAAAAATTAATCCAAATACATGACAGCAAGCTTTTCAGCTTTCTCACTTTTCAGCCTTTCAGCTTTTTCAGCTTTTCAGCCAGGTTTGTTTTATCTCAGTCGCTCTCTCTCAGTGAGCCGATCTCTGTCTGCCACTCAACCTGCAGGCGAGGACTTCCACAGTCATGTGACCAGGGTCCACTCGGGACCAGATGTTGTCGGATAGAGTTGAATTAACACTGTTAGAGTTGAATTAATAATACTGGACATGTCACAGTATATAGTTCATGAAATTCTTTGTTTCTGATAACACTGTGAGTTTGACATGCAGTAACAAGCTGTGCCTGCAGGGGGCAGATGTTAGCTACTAATGCTAAATTCATCCTGATCTGTATGCAGTTCAGCATTCCATTACATTACAGACATATAGCAGACACTCTTATGTCATCACATACAGCACTTATGTGATGAATTAAAGCAGTTTAAAACAGTCACACAATTTAACCCCCTTTACCTGGCCTCCTGCGCCTGAACCGTACGCTGAATTTAAGGAGAAGGCTAAAGAGCCCCAGACACTCCAGGACCGGGTTTACAGCGCCCCCCCCCCCCCCCCCCCCCTCCCCCCATGGCTGCGGAATGGGGACATACAGATTTTTTTTCTTTTGGGGGGTTGGGGTTTGGGGGACGAGCAGGTCCCTGTTGAAGTGTTCCTCAAGTCAAGTCAAGTCATGTCAGCTTCATTGTCATTCCAGCCATATACCATGCAGATTACAGTGGAATGAAATTGCGTTTCTCCTGGTCCTTGGTGGAATATATACAATATACACACAAGACATACAGACAAGGACGGGGCTGTGTGCCCAAGACTAGACACAGTGCAAGTGACAGGACAGTGCAAGTGTAACAGACATTACGAGTGCAACTCCATACAATACAATGCAGGACAGTTTAAAAACAGAACAGTAAGTACACAATAAATAAACTAAATGATTAAATAAATTATATGAATTAAATTAAGAATTAAGTTACAATAAAAAAATGAATAGTGTATAAAGTATGGTGTAGCAGCATGGAATAGCGGTGGAGGTAGTCTCTGAGAAAATAGTCCAGAGGAAATGTACTGCAACAGGGTGAATAAAAATAAAAACACAAATAAAATAAGTGGTAGTGGGGCGGGGTTGGGGGGGGGGGGGCGGCTTGGCCCTATTCTGTAAAGTTAGGGTGGTGCGGGTCAAAAGAGGCAGCAGTGGGTTAAGCAGCCTGACAGCTTGGGGGAAGAAGCTGTTGCAGAGTGTGGCAGATCTGGCCCGTATGCTGCGGTACCTTTTGCCAGACGGCAGGGGGGTAAAGTGAGCATGGGAGGGGTGGGAGGGATCCTCAGCTGTGCTGCGGGCCTTGCCTGTGCAGCGTTTGGTGTAAATGTCTTGAATAGAAGGGAGAGGGACCCCAATGATCCTTTCGGCTGCCCTCACTATGCGCTGCAGGGACTTGCGGTCTGAGACGCTGCAGTTCCCATACCAGGTAGTGAGACAGCTGGTCAGGACGCTCTCGATGGTGCCCCTGTAGAACGTGGTGAAGATTGGGGGGGGAGGCTTGCTTTCCTCAGTCTCCTGCTGCAGCGGCTGTCCCATGGGCAGCTCCCATAGAGAGGGCCCCAAAGGGGAGGGGTCCCAGACCAAACCGGACGCCACAAAGATCCAGTGGGACGTCCCGTGGGCGGAGATGGAGGCCACCCTGCTGGGCGGAGCCCGGGACGAGGAACAGGGCGTCTGGCCCCCCCCAGCCAGGAGCACATATCTGGGGCCTGAACCCCCCCTAGCCCTGTTCAGCAGGGGTCCTGAGTCTTACCCAGAAAGGGCCGGAGGGGGTGCAGGCTTCTGTTCCAACCAAGCCGTTACCCACCTGACTCTACTAATCAACCACAAGAGTCTCTGCTAAGGACCATCTACACCAGGGCTGCCCAGCCCTGTTCCAGGAGATATCTAACATCCTGTAAATTTAACTCCAGCCCTAACAGAGCACACTTCATTCAACAGCGAGAGATCTCACTGAGCTGCTGACTAGTAGAACCAGGTGTGCCAAATTAGCGTTGAAATGAAAACCAGGATTCATTTTTAATTCCACACAGAGATGTAAATCTGTGGAACACTTTGCCAGGTCATGTAGCAGAGGCAGAGACTCTGGGAGCTCAGATCCAGGCTTGAGGCAGTGCTGGAAGCTCTCTAGTTTGCAGGTAAATGAACAGACTGGATGAGCTGAATGGCCTGATCATGAAAAATACTTATGTTCTTCAGAAATTCATTTATAGCATTCAAAGCACAACTTTTAATAAATATGATTAAATTGCATTAAATATCAGGGAGAGAAATAAGTGAATTTAAAATTTATAAAACATAGTATATTAAAGGACGAGATTTAAAGAGAAAAAAATCTAATGGAGCATCTCATATATTTCTGACCTCTTCTCAAAGCGCCTCTAATGCAGGGCTCTCTGGCACCATCTGTTGGTGAGGACTGAATGTGCACCTTCTCATCCAGCTCTTTCACTTCTGACCGATTATATCTCTGGTCCCAGTCCTGACCAATCCCATTTCAGGAGCCTAGCCCTGACCAATCAGTGCATGAAGGCCTCTGGTCTCCATGGGAACCGGTGTCCTGGAACCCCTCCAAAAGAAAAACTGCTGAATGCAGATGATTATTTTTATTAATTTTATTATTTTTATTAATTAATTCTCAATTTCCCAGCATCATTACATAATCAATCCAAAAAGAAACAGCAGACAGAATTCTAAAACACCTTGAACTGAATCTTGGCTGTAATAGCAAACTAAAATAAGATAGTCACCGTAAACGTGATGAGAGTGCAAGCAAACCCCAGAACAGATGGGCTGAGTGAATGTAGTCTGTATTCCATTTTTATTTCAACCAGATAATCTTTTAAAGTTCAATATTTCATTTAATTGAACTAATTTTCTGTCTCACTCCCTGCTTCAACCCAGATCACACAGTTTTACAGAGGATCCAACACCATAAACCCTAAACCCAGGATAGAGGGACTGAGTGAATGTGGTCTGGACTCTGTGCAGGAGGGTCATTGTGTCAGAGACGCTGTAGAAGGACAGAGTTCCTGCCCCGTGATCCAGGTACACTCCTATTCTGGAGGAGGAGGGAACAGGGATTTTAGTGCGCTCATTATTGTGCCAGAAAGTGTAACCAAAGTCATTACGGCGCACACCCCAGGACTTGTTATTATATCCCAGAGCACATTCATTTCCGTCTGCTTTCCTCCTGATCTCTTTATATGACACTGCTATATAAACCACACGCCCACTCCACTTAGCCTCCCAGTAACAGCGTCCAGACAGACCCTCTCTGCACAGCACTTGGGCCCAGCGCTCAAATCTCTCTGGATGAATAGGATATGACTGGATCTCTTCCACACGGGTCACCTCTCTGTTCCCCTTAGACAGATGGAGGCATTGATGTGCTGTGTTGGGGTCCAGTGTGAGCTGACAGGAATCTATTGGAGGAGAAGAGATCAGTGAAGACATGAAAATTTCAATTGTTTGTGTGTTACTACTTCAAGCAGAGTGTGTTTGTCAATTATTGTGACACATTTAATGATTCATTAATGCAGAAATCTAGGTAATTCCAAAGGCAACTGTATCTTATTCCAGGTACTTTCCCTTCAGTTATGTATTCCTCCAATGTATACAATTTTCAATCACTATTATACCAATATTAATTATTGAGTTTTTGTGGTTGTTGTGTTGGCAGTGATCACGTATTGTACCAGGAAACCAGCGCGAGAACAATACCATCAAAAATGAAATTCGCAACTTTCTGTGAATATCGCATAACTAAAATGTTTTTTCTTTAAATTACATATAGAGCTTGAATTGTGTGGCCCATGGATGGTTGTGGCCCTAAATGACAGCATAGAGCATTTATGCCCCCAGCCAGCTCTGACTGCAGGACATGTATTATCATATATGATCCATATGTTTAATACCAGGAGGCCTGCAGCTGAATTAACAGGGATCTGATGGAGGAGAAGATGTATGAGATCCCTAAAGCAAGTCCGTTATGGATACTAAGAATCATAGAAATAATCTTTTACTTCATATTACCTATATTCATTCTTTAATTTAGGTTGAATTACAGACTCACATTGTAAGAAGTCCTCTCTGGTCTTGGGCTCTAGAATATTGACTTCTTTCGCTGTAAGGGGAGATCACAACAAAGTTGAGCCCCTAAAGCTTACCTTGTTTCATTATTTCCTGGAGAAACTGAAAGCCATCCAGAATGCAGTGTCAGAATCAGACTCAGTTATTTATCATCCTAATACTGAGTAAAGATGCGATGAGAGGAGACAAGATGGTATCATCTTGACCTTCATGTTACAGTACAAGCCCAGATCTTTACCCATTACACACTGCCGCCTCGTTCCCTTTCATAAAGTCATACTTTGTTCCTTGAAGTTCAAACAAAGCTTTTGATTTAATATATTTTGGGTTCTCCCCTAGCCAGAAAGACTGCCCCCGGTAAAATGGCTAAGCACACTTTCTGCAGCAGAGTGTGCCTACAAACCTTTTCCAGAAACTTTGATCAACTCTTCCAGCTGCTCTTTCAGTTCAGAGACAGATTTCCTCATAGCCTCGAAAGAGTGTGGACTGACAGTGATGCTGGGCAAGTCTCCAGGTCCAGGAAGGGCACAGAGAGGCTGACAGCTCTGCAGACAGACAGACAGACAGACAGACAGGAAAACAGACATTCAGACAGGGAGAGAAACATACAGGCACACAGACATACAGAAAACAGTCTCAATAAAAGATTTCTGCATAGATTTGAGGGGCAAATCATTGTAAATGAGGATCACACCTCACCATCTATGTGCAGTGTACATAGGCCAGATTGTCAGAGAGCCAGTGATGTTACCTGGAGGAACTGGATGTGATCCTCTGTGTGTGAAAGCTGCTGCACCTCAGCATCTCTCCTCCTCATCTCAGCAATCTCCTTCGCCAGTCGCTCCATGAGTCTTTCAGCCCGACTCACTTCAGCCTTCTCCTGATCTCTGATCAGCTCTTTCACCTCAGAGCGCCTTCTTTCAATGGAGCGGATCAGCTCAGTAAAGATCCTCTCGCTGTCCTCCACTGCTGCCTGTGCAGAGCGCTGTTAGGAGACACAGAGAGAGGAGGGATGTACATTTTAACTAGGCCTTTCACTCAGCTCTTACTGGGACCCCAGACAGCCTGTTCCCCACAGTGTGGCTCAGTGGGTTTGAGCCCCACAGGGCTAGAAAGTGGCTCAACGCTGGGCTCCTCACTGGCTGACTGGAGGAGAGCCCTGACTGAGCCCTGAAATGGCTCTTCCAGCAGCCAGCTGCTGTCTTCTCCTCTGGTCAGTACCCACCTTGAGTGACTGCACAGTCTGTCTCAGATCCTGCAGCTTCTTCTCTCTCTCCTGGATTCTCTGCTGGAATTCTCTCTGTGTCGCCCCCAGCTGCTTCTGCAGATTATTTATTTTCCCAGTTATATATCTTATCATATAACAAGGCTGAATGTTTCAACTACATTTTCACATTCTAAATTAAAACGAATACTTGTACATGTTTGATGTACAGTGGTTTAAGGTTTCATTTTATGCATTTTTCTCCACAGCAGAGGTTCTGCCGGCCAGAGGGAAATACTTTTGGGGTTCTGACATTAGGGGACAAATAAAATTATAGGGGACAAACCAATTAATTGTTTTCTAAAGTGCACTGACAGTTCAACAGTGTGACATTTTCACTTTTGAAGTCAGAAAATATTGTGCTAATTTACGGGAAGCAGCTAATTTTAAAATTTATATTAAAGCAAACAGCTGTTATTTTCTGGAATATTGAAAACTGCAGGCTAAAAAATGTCAATCCTTACCTGTTTCTCAGTCCTTTCTGCTGCAGCTGAGACTGTATCATGGCCTCTGTGTTCATCCATCACACACTGATAACAGATACACTGCTGATCAGTACGACAGTAAACCTCCAGCAGTTTGTCATGATGACAGCAGATCTTCTCCAGCAGGTTTCCAATAGCTTTGACCAGTTTGTGCTTCTTTAACGCAGGAAATTCATAGTGAGGCTGGAGGTGAGTTTCGCAGTAAGAGGCCAGACACATCAGACAGGACTTGACGGCTTTGCACTTTCTCCCAGTGCAGAAATCACACACCACGTCTCCAGGTCCAGCATAACAGTGAGCAGGAGGAGCAGTTTGGAATCCTGTCTTCTTCAGTTTCTCCACCACTTCAGCCAGCATGATGTTTCTGCCCAGAACAGGCCTTGGAGTGAAGGTCTCTCTGCACTGGGGACAGCTGTAGACACCAGTATGATCATCCTGATCCCAGTAGCCCTTAATACAGCCCATACAGAAACTGTGTCCACAGGGAATAGTCACTGGATCCGTCAGCAGATCCAGACAGATTGGACAGCTGAACTGGTCCTGATCCAGTAAACCTCCACCTTCAGCCATTTTGCTGCTCACACTGACAGAGACAGAGTTAAGTTTTGTTTCTCTGAAACTGTATGACATAAATAATAAGAATGACATCCTGGTTCAGCCCACAGCTGCAGGAGGTGTGGTGTTGGACTGGGACCAGGCTGAGCAGAGAAGGCTGAGCAGAGAGTGCAGATTCCTGAGCAAATATTTAATCTTAGTGGTCAAAGGGTTTATTTATATAAGGACCATGTCTGTATTGTGATCAGTAAAGGCCTGTATACTCATACATGGGATGTACTACAGGTGCATCTGATCTGAGTATCACAGTTGGAAATGCACATATAATACATGTAATATGAGCACACAGGTATTTTGTCTGCCCAAAGTTGACCTAATTATGAATGGAAACAGTGAATATTATTCAGAAATGAAGTGGCTCATTGGTCTCAGTCGCATGTGCAATAGGAAGTAGTTCCATCCCAAAATAAGGTTAAATGTGATTTTTGAAGAATAATAATGTTTTGGAGTTACTTGCCCTTTATTTTCTTGCTTAAAACTCACCAACTCACAAATGCCCCTCTGAAAGTTATCCTTTTATTTAATACAATCTACTCTGCAGAGAAGAACTTACTGATCCGATCAAGAAACGTGTTGAACCATTCCAGTTACACACCAGGTGACACCCTTGCAGAAATGTGGCTGTTCTGGTTTTCAGAGAGAGAGAGAGAGAGAGAGAGAGAGAGAGAGAGAGAGAGAGAGAGAGAGAGAGAGAGAGAGGATGGGAGGATGCTGAGGTGGAGGTTGTGACGTCCTGTAGGTTTTTGGGTGTGCACACTGATAACAAGCTGGACCGGTCAAAGCAGACAGTATTTTATGAAGAAACTGCGATCATATGCAGTGAATTGTTTTTAATGTTTTATCAGAGTGTCATTTCTAATCTTTTAGATATGATTTAATTGATTACTTACTTAATTCATTTATTTATTTATTTATTATCTCTATTCTCTGGCTGTGTTGAACTCTCTGTTTCCGTCACTGTTTTGTTAATGCTTTTTGTTTTGCTTTGTTTTTTGTAATGTTGCCTGGTGACACCCTGATTTCTCCTTATGGGGATTAATAAAGTACTTCTGTTCTATTCTATAACCTGGCCACTGTGATTTAAAAACATTGAAGAATAGGGCTAAAATGCACATTAAAATAATTTTAATTCAAAATTAATATTTGCTTTTTGAATCTTATTACGATGTAAAAAAAAAACAAAAAAAGAAAAAGAAAATCTTGTCATGAATACAAAATTAGTAGAGTCAGGTGTGCAAAATTAAGGTTGAAATGAAAACCTACAGGAGAGTAGATCTCCAGGAACAAGGTTGGACAGCCCTCCTCTACTTTGTCACCTATTCTGATGATTTTGCAGATTGAGTTCCTTCAGCAGACCAGAGTGGGATTACAGGTGGAAATTAGGCATGGTAAAGTTCACGCTGATAACAGGATACTTTCTTTCACACAGAGATGTAAATCTGTGGAACACTTTGCCAGGTCTTGTAGCAGAGGAAGAGACTCTGGGAGTTCAGATCCAGGCTTGATGCAGTGCTGGATGCTCTCTAGCTTGCAGGTGAATGATCAGACTGGAGGAGCTGAATGGACTGTTCTCAACAGGAAAAATATTTGTACGTACCTACTCTTGTTCTCCACAAATTCAGTTGTACAATTCATACAAAGATTTTTGATAAAAGTATTAAAATTATGTGAAATATCAGGGACAGAAAAGTGAAGTTTATTTAAAATATATAAGACGCATAGTCTGCTATAGGAGATAATGTAAAGAAAGAAAATCAAGTGGAGCATCTCATATTTCTTACCTCTTCTCAAAGGACCAGTAATACATGGATCTCTGGCACCATCTGGTGGTGAAGACTGAATGTGCACCTTGTCCTCCAACTCTTCCAGGTTTCTAGCTTCACCTGGAAGCTTTGTGTGTCCAGCCCTGACCAATCACATCTCAGGACCCCAGCCCTGACCAATCCCATCTCAGCACCCCAGCCCTGACCAATCCCACCTCAGGACCCCAGCCCTGCCCCTGACCAATCACATCTCAGGACCCCAGCCTTGACCAATCACATCTGAGGATCCTCACCCTGTTAAATCAGTGCACAAAGATATCTGATCTCCATGGCAATCAATGGCCAGGAAACCCTTTCAAAGAAAAACTTCTGAAGCAGAGATGTGCAGCTGCAGGTGATAATATTTAATAATCAATTCTCTATTTTCATAATATTATTACATACATAATACAAAAATAAACAGTAAACACAATTAAAGGCACAGTATGGAGGTAAAAGTCAAAGTTAAACATGCAATGCTAAAGAGAGAAAGCACGGAGAGTAGCACAGTGGGTTAGGAACTGCGCTTGTAACCGAAAGGTCGTAGGTTCGATTCCCGGGTAAGGACACTGCTGTTGTACCCTTGAGCAACGTACATAACAGGAATTGCTTCAGTGTATATCCAGCTGTATAAATGGACACAATGTAAAATGCTATGTAAAAGTTGTGTAAGTCGCTCTGGATAAGAGCGTCTGCTAAATGCCTGAAATGTAATGTAATAACTATAAAAAATATAAAAAAAAATAAAAAAAAACACTTCTAAGAGATCAAAAGCTTTCCTAAATGTTTGTGCGTTTCAACTGACCCCAGAGAAGTAACCCCATGTTTTCGGAGCTAAAATGATGAATGTTTGAAACTCTTACGGGTGAAACTTCCAAGTGAAATTTTAAAAATATAATTTTACTCTTAGTGTAGATTCTTGATTAGCCCAGACAGTGTGTGCAATGAAACCTATTTCAGAGCTGTTGGTTCAAAGGCAGAAAATACATGTGAAATAGCTCCAAACAGTGTGTACAGCAGTTAATTAGGTGTCTAAAGGTGTCAAGAATCCCCTATCAACTATCCCTGTAACATGAAAATGGAGTCACAACAGTAATTTCAACAAATCCCATTAAATCAGATTATGAAGCTGTATAATGAGCCCAATATATAACTGAATTCCCTCTCTGTCTCATCTGAGTGTTTTTCCCTCTCTTTAATTACAGCTGATCTTCGCATTCACTCGCTGCCTCATACCAGATCACACAGTTTTACAGAGGATCCAGAAGTATAAACCCAAAACCCAGGATAGAGGGGCTGAGTGAATGTGGTCTGGACTCTGTGCAGGAGGGTCATTGTGTCAGAGACGCTGTAGAAGGACAGAATTCCTGCCCTGTGATCCAGGTACACTCCTATTCTGGAGGGGGGGGGACCAGGGATTTCAGTTTCCTCATTATTGTGAAAGAAACCGTAACTGGAGCCATTACGGCGCAAACTCCAGGACTTGTTATTACATCCCAGAGCAGAGTCATTACTGCCTCCTTTCCTGCTGATCTCTTTATATGACACTGCTATATCAACCTCGCCATCCCTACTCCACTCAGCCTCCCAGTAACAGCATCCAGACAGACTCTCTCTGCACAGCACTTGGGCTTGGTACTCAAATCTCTCTGGATGATCAGGATATGACTCAGTCGCTTCCACACAGGTCACCTCTCTGTTCCCCTCAGACAGACGGAGGCATTGATGTGCTGTGTTGGGGTCCAGTGTGAGCTGACAGGCATCTGTTGGAGGAGAAGAGATCAGAGAAGCAGAGTGTGTTTGTCAAATATTGTGAAACATTTAATGATAAATGAATGCAGAAATCTAAGTAATTCCAAAGGCAACTGTATCTTATTCCAGGTACTTTAACTTAAGTTATGTATTCCTCCAATGTATTCAATTAATCAATCACTATTATATCAATATTAATTATTTGGTTTTTGTGTTGTTGTGTTGGCAATGATCATGTACCAGGAAACCAGCACAAGAACAACACCATCAAATATGAAAATCGCTCCTTACTGTGAACATTGCACAATTAAAATGTTTTTTGTTTTAACATATAGAGCTTGAATTGTGTGGCCCATGGATGGTTGTGGCCCTAAATGACAGCATAGAGCATTTATGCCCCCAGCCAGCTCTGACTGCAGGACATGTATTATCATGTATGATCCATATGTTTAATACCAGGAGGCCTGCAGCTGAATTAACAGGGAACTGATGGAGGAGAAGATGTATGAGATCCCTAAAGCAAGTCCGTTATGGATATTAAGAATCATAGAAATAATCTTTTACTTCATATTACCTATATTCATTCTTTAATTTAGGTTTAATTACAGACTCACATTGTAAGAAGTCCTCTCTGGTCATGGGCTCTAGAATATTGACTTCTTTCACTGTAAGGAGAGATCACAACAAAGTTGAGCCCCTAAAGCTTACCTTGTTTCATTATTTCCTGAAGAAACTGAAAGCCATCCAGAATGCAGTGTCAGAATCAGACTCAGTTATTTATCATCCTAAAACTGAGTAAAGATGCGATGAGAGGAGACAAGATGGTATCATTTCACGAGAAAAATATTGAATATTACAAGATCTTCTGTTGGCAGCTCTAAGAGGAATTTGTCTTAAATTTGTTGTCTCTCATATCTCCACAGTATCTTGTATCCTACTGATCAAAAATGGGCCAAAACATTACATTTCAGGCATTTAGCTGATGCTCTTATCCAGAGCAACTTACGCAACTTTTAACACAACATTTACATTGCATCTATTTACACAGCTGGATATATACTGAAGCAATGCAGGTTATGTATCTTGTTCAAGGGTACAACAGCAGTGTCCAACCCGGGAATCAAACCTGTAACCTTTAGGTTACAAGCCCAGCTCCTTACCCATTATACTACATTTCCACCCAAAAAACATATTTGGTTCCCTGAAGGTTAAACAGATCTCTGAACAAAAATCTTTTAGGTTATAGTGCCTTAGTCAGCAAAGACTGCCGTCTTACATATTGGGTGCTTTGTAGGTCTCACACAGGTCCAATTCACACAGAAAATGCATAAAACTTTTGGTCCAGCAGAGCTGGCAAGGAATTTAAAAGTGACTCGGTCACATATATAGCCTGTGACACAGACTGAAGTATCACTCACCCCTGTTATTAATATGTAACCTATGAAAGTTCTTTTCGTGATGTGAAAGCAAATCTTAACAGAGCACCTCACCAGTGTGTTATGTGCAGTGGATAAGCAAACTATCTGTGGCAGGGTTTGTGTACAAACCTTTTCCAGATACATTGATCAATTCCACCGTGAAAACATCTTCCAGTCTCTCTTTCAGTTCAGAGACAGATTTCCTCACAGCCTCAAAAGAGACATGTGGACTGACAGTGATGCTGGGCAAGTCTTCAGGACCAGGAGGGGCACAGAGAGACTGACAGCTCTGCAGAGAAAAAGACAGAAAATCAGACATTCAGACAGGGACACAGAGAGATATACAGGCACACAGACATACAGAAAACGGTCTCAATAAAAGATTTCTGCGTAGATTTCATGGGAAAATCATTGTAAATGAGGAACACACCTCACCATGTGTGTGCAATGTACATAGTGCAGACGGTCAGAGAGCCAGTGATGTTACCTGGAGGAAATGGATGTGATCCTCTGTGCGTGAAAACTGCTCCAGCTCAGCGTCTCTCCTCCTCAGCTCAGTAATCTCCTTCTCCAGTCGCTCCAGGAGTCCTTCAGCCCGACTCACTGCAGCCTTCTCCTGATCTCTGATCAGCTCTTTCACCTCAGAGCGCCTTCTCTCAATAGAGCGGATCAGCTCAGTAAAGATCCTCTCGCTGTCCTCCACTGCTGCCTGCGCAGAGCGCTGTTAGGAGACAGAGAGAGGAGGGCTGTACATTTTAACTAGGCCTTTCACTCAGCTCTTACTGGGACCCCAGACAAGGTTGTTCACCACAGTGTGGCTCAGTGGGATTGAGCCCCACAGGGCTGGAAAGTGGCCCAACGCTGGCCTCCTCACTGGCTGACTGGAGGAGAGCCCTGCCTGAGCCCTGAAATGGCTCTTCCAGCAGGTAGCTGTTGTCTTCTCCTCTGGTCAGTACCCACCTTGAGTGACTGCACAGCCTGTCTCACATCCTGCAGCTCCTTCTCTCTCTCCTGGATTCTCTGCTGGAAGTTACTCTGTGTCTCCCCCAACTGCTTCTGCAGATAGATTATCTTCCCAGTTATATCTTTTCACATATCAATGTTAAACGTTTCAACTACAGTTTCACATTCCAAATTAAACTGAATATTTCTACCTTTGATGGATTTGCCTCTACAGCAGAGGTTCTGCAGGCCAGAGGGAAATACTTTTGTGGTTCTGACATTAGAGGACAAATACATTTATAGTAGGCAAAGCAATTAAATTGTTTCTAAAGTGCACTGACAGTTCAACAATGTTACTTTTTCACTTTCGAAGTCAGAAAATATTACGCTAATTTATGGGAAGCGGCTAATTTTTAAATTTGTATTAAAGCAAACAGCTGTTATTTTCTGGCATGTTGAAAACTGCTGGTTAAAAACGTCAATCCTTACCTGTTTCTCGGTCCTTTCTGCTGCAGCTGAGACTGTATCATGGCCTTTGTGTTCATCCATCGTACATAGATAACAGATACACTGCTGATCAGTACGACAGTAAACCTCCAGCAGTTTGTCATGATGAGAGCAGATCTTCTCCTGCAGCTTTCCAGTAGCTTTGACCAGATTGTGCCTCTTTAATGCAGGAAATTCATAGTGAGGCTGGAGGTGAGTTTCGCAGTAAGAGGCCAGACAAGCAAGACAGGACTTGACGGCTTTGCGCTTTCTCCCAGTGCAGAAATCACACTCCACATCTCCAGGTCCAGCGTAACAGTGAGAAGGAGGAGCAGCTTGGAGTCCTGTCTTCTTCAGTTTCTCCACCACTTCAGCCAGCATGATGTTTCTGCCCAGAACAGGCCTTGGAGTGAAGGTCTGTCTGCACTGGGGACAGCTGTAGACACCAGTATGATCATCCTGATCCCAGCAGCCCTTAATACAGCCCATACAGAAACTGTGTCCACAGGGAATAGTCACCGGATCCTTCAGTAGATCCAGACAGATCACACAGCTCAACTGGTCCTGATCCAGTAAACCTCCACCTTCAGCCATTTTACTGCTCACACTGACAGAGACAGAGTTCAGCTTCGTTTCTCTGAAACTGTGTGACAGAGAGAGTTGGAGTGACTTCCTGGTTCAGCCCACAGCTGCAGGAGGTGTGGTGTTGGACTGAGGCCAGGCTGAGCAGAGCAGGCTGAACAGAGAGCGCAGATTCCTGAGGAAATATTTAATCTTAGGGGTCAAAGGGCAGATTTATTGATGGACTGTGTGTGTATTGTGAGCAGTAAAGGCCTGTGTGCACATGCATAGATGTACTACAGGTGCATCTGATCTGAGTACACCAGTAAAAATTGCACAGATAATATACATAATATAAGTGGACAGGTCATTTTTCTGCCCGAATTATTCATGGAAACAGTGAGTATAATACAGAAAACATGGAACTACACCATGGCCTCAGGTAGTACACTATGTGCAGAAGGAAACAGCTCTGACCAAAAATAAGACTAATGTATTGTTTTGAAGAGTAATCACATACACACATACAGCCTCTGAGGTATAACATTGCTTTACAAGCTGCATTGGACTCACTTCATGTTTATTTTCTCGCTTAAATCTCACAAACTCGCAAAAGTCCCTGAGCTAGCAGGTCATCAGAAATTTCTCCATTTACCTGAACTGACTGGGCTGATCAAAAAAAGTGTTAAAGTATTCCTGTCATAAACAGGTAACATCCCTGCAGAAATGTGGCTATTCTGGGTTTCAGAGAGAGAGAGAGAGAGAGAGAGAGAGAGAGAAATTCAACAAACAAAGAAGCAATCTTCATCGTTCCCCCTCATGGGTTCTGGGTAAAAATAATATACAAACATAACAAAGTAAAAATTCATCCAAACACACGGCAGCAAGCTTTTCAGCTTTCTCACTTTTCAGCCAGGTTTGTTTTATCTCAGTCGCTCTCTCTCAGTGAGCCGATCTCTGTGTGTGCCACTCAACCTGCAGGTGATGACTTCCACAGTCATGTGACCAGGGTCCACTCGGGACCAGATGTTGTCGGATAGAGTTGAATTAACACTTTTAAAGTTGAATTAATGCTGGACATTTCACAGTACATAGTTCATGAAACTCCTTGTTTCTGATAACACTGTGAGTTTGACATGCAGTAACATGCTGTGCCTGCAGGGGGCAGACGTAAGCTAATAATGCTGAGTTCATTCTGATCTGTATGCGGATCAGCATTACATTACATTACAGGCATTTAGCAGACGCTCTTATGTCATCACATACAGCACTTATGTGATGAATTAAAGCAGTTTAAACCAGTGACACAATTTAACCCCCTTTACCTGGCCTCCTGCGCCTGAACCGTACGCTGAATTTAAGGAGAAGGCTAAAGAGCCCCAGACACTCCAGGACCGGGTTTATAGCGCCCCCCCCCCCCCCCCCACCCCTCCCCCCATGGCTGCGGAATGGGGACATACAGATTTTTTTTATTTTTGGGGGGTTGGGGTTTGGGGGACGAGCAGGTCCCTGTTGAAGTGTTCCTCAAGTCAAGTCAAGTCATGTCAGCTTTATTGTCATTCCAGCCATATACCATGCAGATTACAGTGGAATGAAATTGCGTTTCTCCTGGTCCTTGGTGGAATATATACAATATACACACAAGGCATACAGACAAGGACGGGGCTGTGTGCCCATGACTAGACACAGTGCAAGTGACAGGACAGTGCAAGTGTAAAAGACATTACGAGTGCAACTCCATACAATACAATGCAGGACAGTATAAAAACAGAACAGTAAGTACACAATAAATTAATTTTTAATTTTATTCCATTGAATTAAGTTACAATAAAAAAATAAATAGTGTGTATGTAAGTATGGTGTAGCAGCATGGAATAGCGGTGGAGGTAGTCTCTGAGAAAATAGTCCAGAGGAAATGTACTGCAACAGGGTGTATAAAAATAAAAATACAAATAAAATAAGTGGCTAGTGGGGTGGGGGGGTTGGGGGGGGAGGGGCGGCTTGGCCCTATTCTGTAAAGTTAGGGTGGTGCGGGTCAAAGGAGGCAGCAGTGAGTTAAGGAGCCTGACAGCTTGGGGGAAGAAGCTGTTGCAGAGTCTGGCAGATCTGGCCCGTATGCTGCGGTACCTCTTGCCAGACGGCAGGGGGGTAAAGTGAGCATGGGAGGGGTGGGAGGGATCCTCAGCTGTACTGCGGGCCTTGCCTGTGCAGCGTTTGGTGTGAATGTCTTGAATAGAAGGGAGAGGGACCCCAATTATCCTTTCGGCTGCCCTCACTATCCGCTGCAGGGACTTGCGGTCTGAGACGCTGCAGTTCCCATACCAGGTAGTGAGACAGCTGGTCAGGACGCTCTCGATGGTGCCCCTGTAGAACGTGGTGAGGATGGGGGGGGGGAGGCTTGCTTCCCTTAGTCTCCTGCTGCAGCGGCTGTCCCATGGGCAGCTCCCATAGAGAGGGCCCCAAAGGGGAGGGGCCCCAGACCAAACCGGACTCCACGGAGATCCAGTGGGACGTCCCGTGGACGGAGATGGAGGCCACCCTGCTGGGCGGAGCCCGGGACGAGGAACAGGGCGTCTGCCCCCCCCAGGCAGGAGCACATATCTGGGGCCTGAACCCCCCCTGGCCCAGTTCAGCAGGGGTCCTGGGTCTTACCCAGAAAGGGCCGGAGGGGGTGCAGGCTTCTGTTCCAACCAAGCCGTTACCCACCTGACTCTACTAATCAACCACAAGAGTCTCTGCTAAGGACCATCTACACCAGGGCTGCCCAGCCCTGTTCCAGGAGATATCTAACGTCCTGTAAATTTAACTCCAGCCCTAACAAAGCACACCTCATTCAACAGCGAGAGATCTCACTGAGCTGCTGACTAGTAGAACCAGGTGTGCCAAATTAGGGTTGAAATGAAAACCTACAGGACCGTAGATCTGCAGGAGCAGGGCTTGACCAGCTCTCCTCTACACTGTCAGCGCTGTCACCTGTTCTGGCAGGTATTTCAGGGAGAGTTCAGTCAGCAGAACAGAGAGGGGTCACAGGTGGAAATGGTAATGTTCACATTAATGACAGGATTCATTTTTTTTCCACACAGAGATGTAAATCTGTGGAACACTTTGCCAGCTCATGCAGTAGAGACTCTGGGAGAGCACAGATCCAGGCTTGAGGCAGTGCTCGAAGCTATCTAGTTTGCAGGTAAATGATCAGACTGGATGAGCTGAATGGTCTGATCATGAAAAATTCTTATGTTCTTCAGAAATTCATCTATAGCATTCAAAACACAACTTTTAATAGATATGATTAAATTACATGAAATATCAGGGAGAGAAATAAGTGTATTTAAAATTTATGAAACATAGTCTATTAAAGGACGAGATTTAAAGAGAAAAAAAATCTAATGGAGCATCTCATATATTTCTGAACTCTTCTCCAAGCACCTTTAATTCAGGGCTCTCTGTCACCATCTTGTGGTGACGGCTGAATGTGCACCTTCTCATCCAGCTGTCACTTCTGACCGATTCCATCTCTGGTCCCAGTCCTGACCAATCCCATTTCAGGAGCCCAGCCCTGACCAATCAGTGCATGAAGGCCTCTGGTCTCCATGGGAACCGGTGTCCTGGAAACCCTCCAAAAGAAAGACTGCTGAATGCAGATGATTATTTTTATTAATTTTATTATTTTTATTAATCAATTCCCAATTTCCCAGCATTATCACATAATCAATCCAAAAGGAAACAGCAGACAGAATTATAAAACACCTTGAACTGAATCTTGGCCGTGACAGCAAACTAAAATAAGACAGTCACCGTAAACATGATGACAGTGCGAGCAAACCCCAGAACAGATGGGCTGAGTGAATGTGGTCTGGATTCCATTTTTATTTCAATCAGTTAATCTTTTAAAGTTCAATATTTAATTTAATTGAACTCATTTTCTGTCGCATTTGAGTGTTTTTCCCTCTCTTTAATTACAGCTGATCTTCCGTTCACTCCCTGCCTCATACCAGATCACACAGTTTTACAGAGATTCCAACATTCCGAACCCAAAACCCAGGATAGAGGGGCTGAGTGAATGTGGTCTGGACTCTGTGCAGGAGGGTCATTGTGTCAGAGATGCCGTAGAAGGACAGAGTTCCTGCCCTGTGATCCAGGTACACTCCTATTCTGGAGGAGTGGGGAACAGGGATTTCAGTGGTCTCATTATTGTGATAGAAAGTGTAACCGGCGCCATTACGGCGCAAAGCCCAGGACTTGTTATTAGATCCCAGACCGCAGTCATTAATCCCCCCTTTCCTGCTTATCTCTTTATATGACACTGCAATATCAACCTCATCCCCACTCCACTCAGCCTCCCAGTAACAGCGCCCAGACAGACCCTCTCTGCACAGCACTTGGGCTTTGCGCTCAAATCTCTCTGGATGATCAGGATATGACTGGATCTTTCTCACACGGGTCACCTCTCTGTTCCCCTCAGACAGACAGAGGCGTTGATGTGCTGTGTTGGGGTTCAGTGTGAGCTGACAGGCATCTGTTGGAGGAGAAGAGATCAGTGAAGACATGAAAATTTCAATTGTTTGTGTGTTATTACTTCAAGCAGAGTGTTATTGTCAATTATTGTGACATAATGATTAATTCATGCAGAAATCTAGATAATTCCAAAGGCAACTGTATCTTATTCCAGGTACTTTCCCTTAAGTTATGTATTCCTCCAATGTATTTAATTAATCAATCACTATTATATCAATATTAATTATCTGGTTTTTGTGTTGTTGTGTCGGCAGTGATCACGTACCAGGAAACCAGCACAAGAACAACACCATTAAATATGAAAATCGCTCCTTACTGTGAATATTGCACAATTAAAATGGTTTTTTTTTTTTTAACATATAGAGCTTGAATTGTGTGGCCCATGGATGGTTGTGGCCCTAAATGACAGCATAGAGCATTTATGCCCCCAGCCAGCTCTGACTGCAGGACATGTATTATCATATATGATCCATATGTTTAATACCAGGAGGACTGCAGCTGAATTAACAGGGATCTGATGGAGGAGAAGATGTATGAGATCCTAAAGCAAGTCCGTTATGGATACTAAGAATCATCGAAATAATCTTTTTCCTTCATATTACCTATATTCAATCTTTAATTTACGCTGAATTACAGACTCACATTGTAAGACGTCCTCTCTGGTCATGGGCTCTAGAATATTGACTTCTTTCGCTGTAAGGGGAGATCACAACAAAGTTGAGCCCCTAAAGCTTACCTTGTTTCATTATTTCCTGAAGAAACTGAAAGCTATCCAGAATGCAGTGTCAGAATCAGACTCAATTATGTATCATCCTAATACTGAGTAAAGATGCAATGAGAGGAGACAAGATGGTATCATTTCTTGAGAAAAATATTGAATATTAGAAGATCTTCTGTTGGCAGCTCTAAGAGGAATTTGTCTTAAATTTGTTGTCTCTCTTATCTCCACAGTATCTTGTATCCTACTGATCAAAAATGGGCCAAAACATTACATTACAGGCATTTAGCTGATGCTCTTATCCAGAGCAACTTACGCAACTTTTAACACAACATTTACATTGCATCTATTTGCACAGCTGGATATATACTGAAGCAATGCGGGTTAAGGAGCTTGTTCAAGGGTACAACAGCAGTGTCCAACCCGGGAATCAAACCTGTAACCTTTAGGTTACAAGCCCAGCTCCTTACCCATTATATTACATTTCCACCCAAAAAACATATTTGGTTCCCTGAAGGTTAAACTGCTCTCTGAACAAAAATCTTTTAGGTTATAGCGCCTTAGTCAGCAAAGACTGCCATCTTACATATTGGGTGCTTTGCAGGTCTCACACAGGTCCAATTCACACAGAAAATGCATCAAACTTTTGGTCCAGCAGAGCTGGCAAGGAATTTAAAAGTGACTCGGTCACATATATAGCGTGTGACACAGACTGAAGTATCACTCACCCCTGTGATTAATGTAACCTATGAAAGTTCTTTTCATGATGTGAAAGCAAATCTTAACAGAGCACCTGACCAGTGTGTTATGTGCAGTGGATAAGCACACTTTCTGCAGCAGAGTGTGTCTACAAACCTTTTCCAGATACTTTGATCAACTCCACAGTGAAAAAATCCTCCAGTCTCTCTTTCAGTTCAGAGACAGATTTCCTCACAGCCTCAAAAGGGACGAGTGGACTGACAGTGATGCTGGGTAAGTCTTCAGGTCCAACAGGGGCACAGAGAGACTGACAGCTCTGCAGAGAAACAGACAGAAAATCAGACATTCAGACAGGGACACAGAGAGACATACAGGCACACAGACATACAGAGAACAGTTTCAATAATAGATTTCTGCATAGATTTGAGGGGAAAATCATTGTAAATGAGGATCACACCTCACTATCTATGGGCAGTGTACATAGTCCAGACAGTCAGAGAGCCAGTGATGTTACCTGGAGGAACTGGATGTGATCCTCTGTGCGTGAAAACTGCTCCAGCTCAGCATCTCTCCTCCTCAGCTCAGCAATCTCCTTCTTCAGTCGCTCCAGGAGTCCTTCAGCCCGACTCACTTCAGCCTTCTCCTGGTCTCTGATCAGCTCTTTCACCTCAGAGCGCCTTCTCTCAATGGAGCGGATCAGCTCAGTAAAGATCCTCTCACTGTCCTCCACTGCTGCCTGTGCAGAGCACTGTTAGGAGACACAGAGAGGAAGGATGTACATTTTAACTAGGCCTTTCACTCAGCTCTTACTGGGACCCCAGACAGCCTGTTCCTCACAGTGTGGCTCAGTGGGATCGAGCCCCACAGGGCTGGAAACTGGGCCAACACTGGGCTCCTCACTGGCTGACTGGAGGAGAGCCCTGACTGAGCCCTGAAATGGCTCTTCCAGCAGCCAGCTGTTGTCTTCTCCTCTGGTCAGTACCCACCTTGAGTGACTGCACAGCCTGTCTCAGATCCTGCAACTCCTTCTCTCTCTCCTGGATTTTCTGCTGGAATTTATTCTGTGTCACCCCCAGCTGCTTCTGTGGATAGATTATTTTCCCAGTTATTTCTTATCATATAACAAGGCTGAATGATTCAACTACATTTTCACATTCTAAATTAAAAAGAATACTTGTATATGTTTAATGTGCAGTGGTTTAAGGTTTCATTTGATGCATTTTTCTCCAGGGTAGAGGTTCTGCCAGCCAGAGGGAAATACTTTTGGGGTTCTGACATTAGGGGACAAATAAAATTATAGTGGACAAACCAATTAAATTGTTTCTAAAATGCACTGGCAGTTCAACAGTGTGACATTTTCACTTTTGAAGTCAGAAAATATTATGCTAATTAATGGGAAGCGGCTAATTAAATTTGTATTAAAGCAAACAGCTGTTGTTTTCTGGCATGTTGAAAACTGCTGGTTAAAAATGTTAGTCCTTACCTGTTTCTCAGTCCTTTCTGCTGCAGCTGAGACTGTATCATGGCCTTTGTGTTCATCCATCGTACACAGATAACAGATGCACTGCTGATCGGTACGACAGTAAACCTCCAGCAGTTTGTCATGATGAGAGCAGATTTTCTCCTGCAGCTTTCCAGTAGCTTTGACCAGTTTGTGCTTCATTAACGCAGGAAATTCATAGTGAGGCTGGAGGTGAGTTTCACAATAAGAGGCCAGACACACCAGACAGGACTTGACGGCTTTGCGCTTTCTCCCAGTGCAGAAATCACACACCACGTCTCCAGGTCCAGCGTAGGAGTGAGCAGGAGGAGCAGCTTGGAGTCCTGTCTTCTTCAATTTCTCCACCACTTCAGCCAGCATGATGTTTCTGCCCAGAACAGGCCTTGGGGTGAAGCTCTGTCTGCACTGGGGACAGCTGTAGACACCAGTATGATCATCTTGATCCCAGCAGCCCTTAATACAGCCCAAACAGAAACTGTGTCCACAGGGAATAGTCACCGGATCCTTCAGTAGATCCAGACAGATCGCACAGCTGAATTTTTCCTGATCCAGTAAAACTCCAGCTTCAGCCATTTTACTGCTCACACTGACAGAGACAGAGTTAAGTTTCGTTTCTCTGAAACTGCGTTACAGAGAGAGGGGGAGTGACTTCCTGGTTCAGCCC
This sequence comes from Anguilla rostrata, assembly GCF_018555375.3. NCBI lineage: Eukaryota > Metazoa > Chordata > Actinopteri > Anguilliformes > Anguillidae > Anguilla > Anguilla rostrata. The sequence continues at coordinate 66,239,023 of NC_057936.1, forward strand.
ACAACTGCAGGAGGTGTGGTGTTGGACTGAGGCCAGGCTGAGCAGAGCAGGCTGAGCAGAGAGTGCAAATTCCTGAGGAAATATTAAATCTTAGGGGTGAAAGGGAAGATTTATTTAAGGACTGTGTGTGTATTGTGAGCAGTATTCAAGTGGACTCACTTCACATTTATTTTCTCGCTTAAATCTCACAAACTCGCAAAAGTCGCTGAGCTAGCAGGTCATCAGAAATTTCTCCATTCACATGAACTGACTGAGCTGATCAAAACAAGTGTTAAACTATTCCTGTCACAAACAGGTAACATCCCTGTATAAA
>NC_057936.1:66239433-66329768 GCF_018555375.3 Anguilla rostrata
AAAAATTTGTATTAAAGCAAACAGCTGTTATTTTCTGGCATGTTGAAAACTGCTGGTTAAACATTACATTACAGGCATTTAGCAGACGCTCTTATCCAGAGCAACTTACACAACTTTTTACGTAGCATTTTTACATTGTATCCATTTATACAGCAGGATATATAATGAAGCAATGCAGGTTAAGTTCCTTGCTCAAGGGTACAACGGCAGTGTCCTTACCCGGGAATCGAACCTGCGACCTTTCGGTTACAAGCCCAGTTCCTTACCCACTGTGCTACACTCCGTCCTTGACAAAAATGTCAATCCTTACCTGTTTCTCAGTCCTTTCTGCTGCAGCTGAGACTGTTTTATGCCCGCTGTGTTCATCCATCACACACAGCAGACAGATACACTGCTGATCAGTACGACAGTAAACCTCCAGCAGTTTGTCATGATGAGAGCAGATCTTCTCCTGCAGGTTTCCAGTGGCTTTGACCAGTTTGTGCTTTTTAAAGGCAGGAGATTCATAGTGAGGCTGGAGGTGAGTTTCGCAGTAAGAGGCCAGACAAGCAAGACAGGACTTGACGGCTTTGCGCTTTCTCCCAGTGCAGACATCACACACCACGTCTCCAGGTCCAGCGTAACAGTGAGCAGGAGGAGCAGCTTGGAGTCCTGACTTCTTCAGTTTCTCCACCACGTCAGCAAGCATGATGTTTCTGCCCAGAACAGGCCTTGGAGTGAAGGTCTGTCTGCACTGGGGACAGCTGTAGACACCAGTATGATCATCTTGATCCCAGCAGCCGTTAATACAGCCCATGCAAAAACTGTGTCCACAGGGAATAGCCACCGGATCCTTCAGTAGATCCAGACAGATCGGACAGCTCAACTGGTCCTGATCCAGTAAACCTCCACCTTCAGCCATTTTACTGCTAACACTGACAGAGTTAAGTTTCGTTTCTCTGAAACTGTGTGACATAGAGAGTGGGAGTGACTTCCTGGTTCAGCCCACAGCTGCAGGAGGTGTGGTGTTGGACTGAGGCCAGGCTGAGCAGAACAGGCTGAGCAGAGAGTGCAGATTCCTGAGGAAATATTTAATCTTAGGGGTCAAAGGGCAGATTTATTGAAGGACTGTGTGTGTATTGTGAGCAGTAAAGGGCTGTGTGCACATGCATAGATGTACTACAGGTGCATCTGATCTGAGTACACCAGTCAGAAATGCGCAGATAATATACATAATATAAGTGGACAGGTAATTTTTCTGCCCAAATTATTAATGGAAACTGTGAGTATTATACAGAAAACATGGAACTACACCATGGCCTCAGGTAGTACAGTATGTGCAGAAGGAAATAGTTCGAACCAAAAATAAGACTAATGTATTGTTTTGAAGAGTAATCACATACACACATACAGCCTCTGAGGTATAACATTGCTTTACAAGCTGCATTGGACTCACTTCATGTTTATTTTCTCGCTTAAATCTCACAAACTCGCAAAAGTCCCTGAGCTAGCAGGTCATCAGAAATTTCTCCATTCACCAAAACTGACTGGGCTGATCAAAAAAAGTGTTAAACTATTCCTGTCACAAACAGGTAACATCCCTGCAGAAATGTGGCTATTCTGGGTTTCAGAGAGAGAGTGAGAGAGAGACATTCAACAAATAAACAAGAAAACAAAAATCTTCATTGTTCCCCCTCATGGGTTCTGGGTAAAAATAATATACTAAAATAACAAAGTAAAAATTCATCCAAACACATGTCCACAAGCTTTTCAGCTTTCTCACTTTTCAGCTTTTCAGCTTTTTCAGCTTTTCAGCCAGGTTTGTTTTATCTCAGTCGCTCTCTCTCAGTGAGCCGATCTCTGTGTGTACCACTCAACCTGCAGGCGAGGACTTCCACAGTCATGTGGCCAGTGTCCACTCCCGACCAAATGTTGTCGGATAGAGTTGAATTAACACTGTTAGAGTTGAATTAATACTGGACATTTCACAGTATATAGTTCATGAAACTCTGTGTTTCTGATAACACTGTGAGTTTGACATGCAGTAACATGCTGTGCCTACAGGGGGCAGATGCTAGCTACTAATGCTGAGTTCATCCTGATCTGTATGCAGTTCAGCATTCCATTACATTACAGACATATAGCAGACACTCTTATGTCATCACATACAGCACTTGTGTGATGAATTAAAGCAGTTTAAAACAGTCACATAATTCAACCCCCTTTACCTGGCCTCCTGCGCCTGAACCGTACGCTGAATTTAAGGAGAAGGCTATAGAGCCCCAGACACCCCAGGACCGGGTTTATACCCGACCCCCAACCCTCCCCCCAAGGCAGCGGAATGGGGACATACAGATATTTTTCTTTTTTTGGGGGGGTTGGGATTTGGGGAACGAGCAGGTCCCTGTTGAAGTGTTCCTCAAGTCAAGTCAAGTCATGTCAGCTTTATTGTTATTCCAGCCATATACCATGCAGATTACAGTGGAATGAAATTGCGTTTCTCCTGGTCCTTGGTGGAATATATACAATATACCCACAAGACATACAGACAAGGACGGGGCTGTGTGCCCATGACTAGACACAGTGCAAGTGACAGGACAGTGCAAGTGTAATAGACATTACGAGTGCAACTCCATACAATACAATGCGGGACAGTATAAAAACAGAACAGTAAGCACACAATAAATTAATTTTTAATTTTATTCCATTGAATTAAGTTGCAATAAAAAAACAAATAGTTTGTATGTAAGTATGGTGTAGCAGCATGGAATAGCGGTGGAGGTAGTCTCTGAGAAAATAGTCCAGAGGAAATGTACTGCAACAGGGAGTATAAAAATAAAAAAACTAATAAAATAAGTGGCCAGTGGGGTGGGGATGGGGGGGGGGCGCTGCCGTATTCTGTAAAGTTAGGGTGGTGCGGGGCAACGGAGGCAGCAGCGGGTTAAGCAGCCTGACAGCTTGGGGGAAGAAGCTGTTGCAGAGTGTGGCAGATCTGGCCCGTATGCTGCGGTACCTCTTGCCAGACGGCAGGGGGGTACAGTGAGCATGGGAGGGGTGGGAGGGATCCTCAGCTGTGCTGCGGGCCTTGCCTGTGCAGCGTTTGGTGTGAATGTCATGAATAGAAGGGAGAGGGACCCCAATGATCCTTTCGGCTGCCCTCACTATGCGCTGCAGGGACTTGCGGTCTGAGACGCTGCAGTTCCCATACCAGGTAGTGAGACAGCTGGTCAGGACGCTCTCGATGGTGCCCCTGTAGAACGTGGTGAGGATTGGGGGGGGGATGGGGAGGAGGCTTGCTTTCCTTAGTCTCCTGCTGCAGCGGCTGTACCATGGGCAGGTCCCATAGAGAGGGCCCCAAAGGGGAGGGGTCCCAGACCAAACCGGACGCCACGGAGATCCAGTGGGACGTCCCGTGGACAGAGATGGAGGCCACCCTGCTGGGCGGAGCCTGGGACGAGGAACAGGGCGTCTGGCCCCCCCCCAGCCAAGAGCACATATCTGGGGCCTGAACCCCCCCTAGCACTGTTCAGCAGGGGTCCTGAGTCTTACCCAGAAAGGGCCGGAGGGGGTGCAGGCTTCTGTTCCAACCAAGCCGTTACCCACCTGACTCTACTAATCAACCACAAGAGTCTCTGCTAAGGACCATCTACACCAGGGCTGCCCAGCCCTGTTCCAGGAGATATCTAACGTCCTGTAAATTTAACTCCAGCCCTAACAGAGCACACCTCATTCAACAGCGAGAGATCTCACTGAGCTGCTGACTAGTAGAACCAGGTGTGCCAAATTAGGGTTGAAATGAAAACCTACAGGACCGTAGATCTGCAGGAGCAGGGCTAGATCTGCTCTCCTCCACACTGTCAGCGCTGTCACCTATTCTGGCAGGTATTTCAGGGAGAGTTCAGTCAGCAGAACAGAGAGGGGTCACAGGTGGAAATGGTAATGTTCACATTAATGACAGGATTCATTTTTTTTCCACACAGAGATGTAAATCTGTGGAACACTCTGCCAGCTCATGCAGTAGAGACAGAGACTCTGGGAGCTCAGATCCAGGCTTGAGGCAGTGCTGGAAGCTCTCTAGTTTGCAGGTAAATGAACAGACTGGATGAGCTGAATGGTCTGATCATGATAAATTCTTATGTTCTTCAGAAATTCATCTATAGCATTCAAAACACAACTTTTAATAAATATGATTAAATTGCATGAAATATCAGGGAGAGAAATAAGTGTATTTAAAATTTATAAAACATAGTATATTAAAGGACGAGATTTAAAGAGAAAAAAATCTAATGGAGCATCTCATATATTTCTGACCTCTTCTCAAAGCACCTTTAATACAAGGCTCTCTGGCACCATCTGGTGGTGAGGACTGAATGTGCACCTTCTCACAGCTGACCGATTATATCTCTGGTCCCAGTCCTGACCAATCCCATTTCAGGACACCAGCCCAGACCAATCAGTGCATGACGGCCTCTGGTCTCCATGGGAACCGGTGTCCTGGAAACCCTCCCAAAGAAAAACTGCTGAATGCAGATGATTATTTTTATTAATTTTATTATTTTTATTAATCAATGCCCAATTTCCCAGCATTATCACATAATCAATCCAAAATGAAACAGCAGACAGAATTATAAAACACCTTGAATTGAATCTTGGCCGTGACAGCAAACAAAAATTAGACAGTCATCGTAAACGTGATGACAGTGCAAGTAAACCCCAGAACAGAGGGGCTGAGTGAATGTGGTCTGGATTCCATTTTTATTTCAATCAGTTAATCTGTTAAAGTTCAATATTTCATTTAATTGAACTCATTTTCTGTCGCATTTGAGTGTTTTCCCCTCTCTTTAATTACAGCTGATCTTCCCTTCACTCGCTGCCTCATCCCAGATCACACAGTTTTACAGAGGATCCAAAATCAACCCCAAACCCAGGATAGAGGGGCTGAGTGAATGTGGTCTGGACTCTGTGCAGGAGGGTCATTGTGTCAGAGACGCTGTAGAAGGACAGAGTTCCTGCCCTGTGATCCAGGTACATTCCTACTCTAGAGGAGCAGGGAACAGGGATTCCAGTTTCCTCATTATTGTGCCAGAAAGTGTAAAGAGCATTACGGCGGAACAACCAGGACTTGTTATTACACCCCAGAGCAGAGTCATCACCCTCTCCTTTCCTGCTGATCTCTTTATATGACACTGCTATATAAACCTCAACCCCACTCCTCTCAGCCTCCCAGTAACAGCGTCCAGACAGACCCTCTCTGCACAGCACTTGGGCTTTGTACTCAAATCTCTCTGGATGATCAGGATATGACTGGATCTCGTCTACACGGGTCACCTCTCTGTTCCCCTCAGACAGACAGAGCCATTGATGTGCTGTGTTGGGGTCCAGTGTGAGCTGACAGGCATCTGTTGGAGGAGAAGAGATCAGTGAAGACATGAAAATTTAAATTGTTTTTGTGTTATTACTTCAAGCAGAGTGTGTTTGTAAATTATTGTGACACATTTAATGATTAATTAATGCAGAAATCTAGGTAATTCCAAAGGCAACTGTATATTATTTCAGGTACTTTCCCTTCAGTTATTTATTCCTACAATGTATTTAATTAATCAATCACAATTATATCAATATTAATTATTTGGTTTTTGTGTTGTTGTGTTGGCAGTGATCACGTACCAGGAAACCAGCACAAGAACAACATCATCAAATATGAAAATTGCTCCTTACTGTGAATATTGCACAATAAAAATGTTTTTTTTTTTAACATATAGAACTTGAATTGTGTGGTCCATGGATGGTTGTGGCCCTAAATGACAGCATATAGCATTTATGCCCCCAGCCAGCTCTGACTGCAGGACATATATTATCATATATGATCCATATGTTTAATACCAGGAGGCCTGCAGCTGCATTAACAGGGATCTGATGGAGGAGATGTATGAGATCCCTAAAGCAAGTCCGTTATGGATATTAAGAATCACAGAAATAATAATTTTCCTTCATATTACCTATATTCATTCTTTACATTAGGCTTAATTACAGACTCACATTGTAAGAAGTCCTTTCTGGTCTTGGGCTCTAGAATATTGACTTCTTTCACTGTAAGGGAGATCACAACAAAGTTGAGCCCTAAGCTACTTGTTCATAGTTAAGACCGAAAGTCTGATCAGATGCGGTTCAAACGCTCAGTTGATTTACACCCTAACTGACCTCCTGCAAGACTCAATGTAAACTTGGATAGATATACTGATCCTCTACACGTACCTTTTGTTCCTAACAATCAGAATGCAGTGTAGATCAGACTCAGTTATTATTCTAAACGGGAGATCATGAGAGACAGATGATCATTTCAGAGAACTCTGATTTAGAAGACTCTGTTGCAGCTAAGAATAAATTTGTTGTCTCCTCTCATATCTCTACAATATCTTGCATTCTACCCAGTAAAAAATGTGCCAAAACATTACATTACAGGCATTTAGCTGATGCTCTTATCCAGAGCGACTTACACAACTTTTAACATAATACATACGTTGCATCAATTTACACAGCTGGATATATACTGGAGCAATGCAGGTTAAGTACTTTGTTCAAGGGTACAATGGCAGTGTTCAACCGGGAATCGAACCTGTGACCTTCATGTTACAGTACAAGCCCAGATATTTACCCATTACACACTGCCGCCTCGATCCCTTTCAGAAAGTCATACTTTGTTCCTTGAAGTTCAAACAAAGCTTTTGATTGAAAATATTTTGGGTTATCCCCTAGCCAAAAAGACTGCACCCCTATAAAGTGGCTAAGCACACTTTCTGCAGCAGAGTGTGTCTACAAACCTTTTCCAGGTACTTTGATGAACTCCACCTTAAAAACATCCTCCAGTCTCTTTTTCAGTTCCGAGACAGATTTCCTCACAGCCTCAAAAGAGACGTGTGGACTGACAGCGATGCTGGGTAAGTCTTCAGGTCCAGGAGGGGCACAGAGAGACTCACAGCTCTGCAGAGAAACAGACAGAAAATCAGACATTCAGACAGGGACACAGAGAGACATACAGGCACACAAACATACAAAAAACAATAAATGATTTCTGTGTAGATTTGAGGGGAAAATCATTGTAAATGAGGAACACAGCTCACCATGTGTGTACAATGTACATAGTGCAGACTGTCAGAGAGCCAGTGATGTTACCTGGAGGAACTGGATGTGATCCTCTGTGTGTGAAAGCTGCTCCAGCTCAGCATCTCTCCTCCTCAGCTCAGCAATCTCCTTCTCCAGTAGCTCCAGGAGTCCTTCAGCCCGACTCACTTCAGCCTTCTCCTGATTTCTGATCAGTTCTTTCACCTCAGAGCGCCTTCTCTCAATGGAGCGGATCAGCTCAGTAAAGATCCTCTCACTGTCCTCCACTGCTGCCTGTGCAGAGCGCTGTTAGGAGACAGAGAGAGAGGAGGGCTGTACATTTTAACTAGGCCTTTCACTCAGCTTTACTGGGACCCCAGACAGGCTGTTCACCACAGTGTGGCTCAGTGGGATTGAGCCTCACAGGCTGGAAAGTGACTTCTCTAACACTGGTCTCCCACTGGCTGACTGCACAGCCTGTCTCAGATCCTGCAGCTCCTTCTCTCTCTCCTGGATTCTCTGCTGGAATTCTCTCTGTGTCGCCCCCAGCTGCTTCTGCAGATAGATTATCTTCCCAGTTATATCTTTTCACATATCAATTTTAAACATTTCAACTACAGTTTCACATTCCAAATTAAACTGAATATTTCTACCTTTGATGGATTTGCCGTCTGCCGGCCAGAGGGAAATACTTTTGGGGTTCTGACATTAGGGGACAAATACAATTATAGTGGACAAACCAATTAAATTGTTTTAAAAGTGCACTTCAACAATGTTACTTATTCATTTTTGAAGTCAGAAAATATTATGCTAAATTACGGGAAGCGGCTAATTTTAAAATTTGTATTAAAGCAAACAGCTGTTATTTTCAGGCATGTTGAAAACTACTAGTTAAAAATGTCAATCCTTACCTGTCTCTCAGTCCTTTCTGCTGCAGCTGAGACTGTATCATGGCCTCTGTGTTCATCCATCACACACAGCAGACAAATACACTGCTGATCAGTACGACAGTAAACCTCCAGCAGTTTGTCATGATGAGAGCAGATCTTCTCCTGCAGGTTTCCAGTGGCTTTGACTAGTTTGTGCTTCTTTAACGCAGGAAATTCATAGTGAGGCTGGAGGTGACTGTCACAGTAAGAGGCCAGACACACCAGACAGGACTTGACGGCTTTGCGTTTTCTCCCAGTGCAGAAATCACACACCACGTCTCCAGGTCCAGCGTAACAGAGAGCAGGAAGAGCAGCTTGGAGTCCTGTCTTCTTCAGTTTCTCCACCACTTCTGCAAACATGATGTTTTTTCTTAAATCAGGCCTTGGGGTGAAGGTCTCTCTGCACTGGGGACAGCTGTAGACACCAGTATGATCATCCTGATCCCAGCAGCCCTTAATACAGCCTATACAGAAACTGTGTCCACAGGGAATAGTCACTGGATCCTTCAGTACATCCAGACAGATCGGACAGCTCAACTGGTCCTGATCCAGTAAACCTCCACCTTCAGCCATTTTACTGCTCACACTGACAGAGACAGAGTTAAGTTTTGTTTCTCTGAAACTGTATGACATAAATAAGAAGAATGACATCCTGGTTCTGCCCACAGCTACAGGAGGTGTGGTGTTGGACTGAGACCAGGCTGAGCAGAGAAGGCTGAACAGAGAGTGCAGATTCCTGAGGAAATATTTAATCTTAGTGGTCAAAGGGTTTATTTATATAAGGACCATGTCTGTATTGTGATCAGTAAAGGCCTGTATACTCATACATGGGATGTACTACAGGTGCATCTGATCTGAGTACCCCAGTCGCAAATGCACACATAATACATGTAATATGAGCACACAGGTATTTTGTCTGCCCAAAGTTGACCTAATTATGAATGGAAACAGTGAATATTATACAGAAATGAAGTGGCTCATTGGTCTCAGTTGCATGTGCAATAGGAAGTAGTTCCAGCCCAAAATAAGGTTAAATGTGATTTTTGAAGAATAATAATGTTTTGGAGTTACTTGACCTTATTTTCCTGCTTAAAACACACAAATTCACAAATGCCCCTCTGAAACTGATCCTTTTATTTAATACAATCTACTCTGCAGAGAAGAACTTACTGATCCGATCAAGAAACGTTTTGAACCATTCCAGTTACACACCAGGTGACACCCTTGCAGAAATGTGGCTCTTCTGGTTTTCAGAGAGAGAGAGAGAGAGGATGCTGAGGTGGAGGTTGTGACGTCCTGTAAGTTTTTGGGTGTGCACACTGATAACAGGCTGGACCGGTCAAAGCAGACAGTATTTTATAAAGAAACTGCGATCATATGCAGTGAAATGTTTTTAATGTTTTATCAGAGTGTCATTTCTGTTTTGTTAATGTTTTATGTTTTGTTTTGTGTTTTGTAATGTTGCCTGGTGACACCCTGATTTCTCCTCATGGGGATTAATAAAGTACTTCTGTTCTATTCTATAACCTGGCTAGGGCTAAAATGTGCATTAAAATCATTTTAATTTAAATTAATCTTCGCCTTTTTTAATCTTATTAGGATGTATAAATAAAAAAAATGAAAAAAATTATTGTTAAGATTCTAATTAGTAGGGTCAGGTGTTTCAAATTAGGAAACCTACAGGAGAGTAGAGTATATTAAACAAACAAACAAATAAAAATCTTTACCATTCTCCCTCGTGAGTTCTGGGTAAAAATAGTTAATTGAAGTAACACACGGTAGCAAGCATTTCAGCTTTGAGCTTTTCAGTCTTTTCAGCTTTTCAGCTTTTCAGCTTTTCAGTTTCCCAGCCCTGTTTGTTTTATCTCACTCACGTCTCTCACTCTCTCTCTCGGTGAGCGAGTCCACATCTCTGGACTTAAGGAGGAAAAAGATTTCTGTGAAACCTGTAAGTCCTGTGACACCTGTGCGTTCTGTGACACCTGTGCATTCTGTGTACATTCAGGATGTTGAGGTGGAGGTTGTGACGTCCTGTAAGTTCTTTGGGTGTGCACACTGATAACAAGCTGGACCAGATTGTTAAAACAAAACCAGTCAAAGCGGACAGTATTTTACAGAGAAACAGAGATCTTATGCAGCAAATTGCCTTTGATGTATTAATCAGAGTGTCTTTTCTAATCTTTTAGATAGGATTTCATGTATTTATTTATTTACTATTATCGCCATTCTCTGGCTGTGTTAAACTGTCTGTTTCTGTCACTGTTTAGCGATTGGTTTTTTTTTTTTTTTTTTGCTTTGTTTTTTGTAATGCTCCTGGGTGACACCCAGATTTCTCCTTATGGGGAGTACTTCTCTTCTATTCTATAACCTGGTCACTGTAATTTAAAAACATTCAAGAATAGGGCTAAAACATGCATTAAAATTATTTGAATTTGAATTAATCTTTATTTTTGAATCTTATTAGTCTTATGTAATAAAATAAAAAAAATAAGAAGAAACTTGATCCTGGAGATGTGTAACATCCTGTAAGTTTGAACTCCAGCCCTAACAAAGCACACCTCATTCAACAGCGAGAGATCTCACTGAGCTGCTGACTAGTAGAACCAGGTGTGCCAAATTAGGGTTGAAATGAAAACCTACAGGACCGTAGATCTGCAGGAGCAGGGTTTCATCAGCTCTCCTCCACACTGTCAGCGCTGTCACCTGTTCTGGCAGGTATTTCAGGGAGAGTTCTGTCAGCAGAACACTCCTGTTTCTTACCACTTCTCAAAGAACATGAAATGCAGGGCTCTCTGGCACCATCTGGTGGCGAGGACTGAATGTGCACCCTCTCCACCAGCTCTTCCAAGTTCCCAGCTCTACCTGGAAGCTTTGTGTGACCAATCCCATCGCATGACCCCAGCCCTGGCCAATCACATGCCAGGATCCCAATCCTGCCCAATCAGTGCATGTTGGTCTCTGGTCTCTATGGTGATCGCTGACCTGGGAACTCTCTCTAATCTTCTCCTGGCTCACAGGAAATTTGAGAAATTGTGAAACGTCTGAATTCACACATGAGCAGCTGCAGATGATAATTTTTATTAATCAATTCTCTGTTTTCACAGCGTTATTACATTATTAATGCAAAAAAGAAACAACAACAGACACAATTAAAGGGAACAGTATGAAGGTAAAAGTCCAAGTTAAACATGTAATGCTATAGAGAGACAACATAATTTAATTCTATATTTGGTTGGTACATAGTTGCTACATAAGAATATAATAAGATCTAACATAGTAAATGATTGGTTGTGTCTAATCATATAGCATGAATACTGAATGAGCACCCAGTCACCTCTTGACCTTCACTGTTGCATAAACAAGCTTTAAATCAGAAATCATTATTTTGCCTTTATTTATCAGTCCTGGGCAGCATAGCATCATAGCCGGTTCCTCCCTGGCAGGATGGCAGGGGGGAGGATAAGGAGAAAGCTCACCAGTTTAGACTGCTGTAAAAGTATAAGAGACGGAGAGAAAGAAAACTCTCACACACACACACACACACACACGCACACACACACACACACACACACGCACGCACACACTCACACAATATTTCTAACTTCTTGTTGCCCTTGGAAGGTTCGGTGCCTGGAGATGGAGGGGCCTTGCTGCAAGGCCTAAAATCGTAGTGTTGTACAGACTTCTCGTTTATGATAGAGAAACTCTCTTCCCTTCATTTTAAAGCAAAAAATAAAATAAAAAAATACACATGGAGTAACTCGAAACGGCTTCTTTACAATCTTCTATCAAGCACTCCTCTATTCCCTGTCTGCAGGCCAGTGCTGTAAAATGGAGCCACAAAAGTAATCAAGTTTCATATGAGGTTTAAGCTCTACCCTTGGTATAATGAGCCAGTCTGGTTCCAGCTCTACGGTGGGATTGGGGATGTCTGGGAAGCAAAGTCGACCCAGTTGACTTGCTATATCTCTCCGTATGCATTCTGGGTAAGCTTATTCGAAAATTTGAGTGTGCTTCAAATTGTTTTTTTTTTTCTGTTACCCCACTGAAGCTACACTAGACTCAGCACAACACCTGGCCCTTGAATTGAATCTTCACTGCAAAATATAATCATAAATGATACTGCATCTGTGAGCATGAACAAAAATGCTAGGAAAGCCCGGGATAGACAGGCTGACTGAACGTGGTCCGAGCTCTATTTTAACTGAAATCATTTAATCATTTGAAGTACAATAATTAATTTCATTTAATTAATTTTCTGTCTCACTTGAGTGTTTTTCCTTATTTCTCTTACTAAGCCCAGATCAGAGTTTTATGGAGGATCCAGCATGAAACCCAAACCCAGGATAGAGGGGTTGAGTGAATATGGTCTGGACTCTGTGCAGGAGGGTCATTGTGTCAGAGATGCTGTAGAAGGACAGAGTTCCTGCCCCGTGATCCAGGTACACTCCTACTCGGAAGGTAGGAGGGACAGAGATTTTAATGGTCTCAGTATTGTACCTGAAAGAGAAACTGGTGGGAGAGCAGTACAATCTCCAGGACTTGTAATTATATCCCAGGTGACAGTCATCACCCCGCCCTTTCCTGATGATCTCTTTATATGACACTGCTATAGAAACCCCATCCTCCCCACTCCACTCAGCCTCCCAGTAACAGCATCCAGTCAGACCCTCTCTGCACAGCACTTGGGGCCAGTATTCAAATCTGTCTGGATGATCAGGATATGACTGGATCTCTGCCACACGGGTCACCTTTCTGTTCCCCTCAGACAGACGGAGGTATTTGTACGCTGTGTTGGGGTCCAGAGTGAGCTGACACGAATCTGATGGAGGAGAAGAGAAGAGAGCTCCACTGACACGTTTTACATAGCACACATATTCTATGTATATATTTCATATGTGTGAGATCCCAAAAAAGAGTCAGTGAATAAAACAGAAAATGATATAATGGTAATGGGCGGCACATTGGTGCAGTGGATAGCAGCAAGAAGGTCCTGGGTTCGAATTTGGCCTGGGCCTTTCTGTGTGGAGTTTCCTCCCACAGGCCAAAGACTGCGGCTAATCGAAGGCTCTAAATTGCCCGTAGGTATGAGTGTGTGAGTGAACGGCGTGTGTGCCCTGCAATGGATCGGCAGCCGGTCCAGGGTGCATTCCTGCCTCAAACCCAATGCATGCTGGGATAGGCTCCAGCACTTCCCATGACCCTGCCCAGATTGAGCAGGTATAAATAATAGATGGATGTTCAGGTATAAATAATGGATGGATAAGCGGGTATAGATAATGGATGAATAAGTAAGTATAGATAATGGAGGGATAAGCAGGTCTAGATAATGGATGGATAAGCAGGTATAGATAATGGCTGGATAAGCAGGTATAGATAATGGATGAATAAGCGGGTATAGATAATGAATGGATAAGCAGGTGTAGATAATGGATGGATAAGCCGGTATAGATAATGGATGTATAAGCAGGTATAGACAATGGATGTATAAGCAGGTACAGATAATGAATGGATAAGCAGGTATAGATAATGGATGGATATAATGATAGATGGGTCGCGAATGCTACTCAGTGTAATATCCATGGCCATAACACTCTTTTCAGAATGGGCCGGACATCAAAATGAAGGATGTTTTTTGGAAAGGTTAATCTACTTCCTCTGCTTCCATAACCTTGCAACAGGTTACCACACCCCGATGAAGGCTTGGGTGGGCTGATACACATCAGTGTTTTTTTTAATTTTTTTATTTTATTTTTTTTTTTTTTACAATTGCCACCATGAAATAAAGGCTTAACTTACAACTACAACAGAGAGCCTTGAATGTCTTTTTTGGAATTGTAACTGGTGGCAAGGTTATGCATAGGGGAACGTTCCCAAAAAAATCTCTCGCATGGAAAATGTAACAAATCATCTTTTTTCGTCATATTTCCTCATAATGTCATGTTGCTTTATTCTTTAAATTTAGCTTTGATTACACACTCACATTGTAAGAAGTCCTCTCTGGTATTGAGCTCCAGTATACGGACTCCTCCCACTGTGGAGAGAGACAACAAGTTGACCATGTTTTTTTTTTTTTTTTTTTTTTTTTTGCAGGAGGAACTCAAATTTCACCAATAAAATAAAATAAAATAAAATAAAATAAATAATGCGCGGTTAAATTAAAACATCCAGAACGCAGTATCAATATCAGTCTCGTCCGTAAAACTAAAACAGAGCAAAGATGCAATGCGATTAGAAATGATATAATATTTAATGAGAAAACTAGTGAGTTTGAGAACGTGGATTATGCAGAATATATTTATCAGTGAGTATAGTTTATCCTCTGTTTTTCAATACCAGAGATTTTTTCTCCCCCGTTGAATGTCAGTGTTCAGTCACCGATGGGGGGAGCCCTACAGACAGTGCCTGATTCGGTTGACTAAGGGTACTGAATTGATGTACTGGTATCACCAGCTAATCGGTAATTGATAGTTTCGTTCAGTCAGGTCGGCCAGTTCCTCAAATATCTTCGCATTCCATCAGTATCTTTATCACATTTTCGAAATGGTTTCATGACGGTCATTCTTTTGGGTAATTCATTTTTTTAAAAGTTTGTTCGCGCTCGCAGTCTCACATAATAGGTAGAAAATGTAAAATATGTGGAATTTTTACATGTATAGTTCCGATAATGTTGTTAGATCGTATTCTTTAAAAGGCTTTCGTTTCTATTTAACAGCACTTGTGAGTAGCATGTATTTAAGATAGTTTCGGTAAAGCCAGATAATCCACACATCCTCCGACGAGAAGCGATTTTATAATCGCCCCCATTGATTTCAATGTGAGACGATTTTTCGCGTCCGAAGCCATGGCGGGCTAGCACGAGCACGAATCCATCTTTAATTCATTACGAGGACATTTCTTACTTAAACGGAGCTGAGCGGTATTCTTTATTAGGGGAAAAAAGTGGCGGCGTTGGGGCGTCGGAGGACAGGTGTCACACGTTGCAGGCGGCATTATTTTGGACAGGTTATTGTTTTGTCGCCGCAGATAGCATGGCCCACATGTTAACATTATTTTTAGAATACCTAACGGTAGACCCTCCTTGACAAAATAATAACATGACTCGTTGTTTTTTTTATATTGCGATATCAGTTGATGTTAAATTGGCATGAGAGGAGATGACTAAGGCACTACATGCACGTAGCTTGTATATCGCCTACAGTATGACACTGCGCACAAAGAAGTTTAGTTCCCTTTAAACTTTCGTCTGTGCCCTTTCTTCCTTTGTTGTTTCTCGGGACCATTTTCGTCTGAACAATGTAGGGGAGAACCGGCACAACTGTAACGCGTCACAAGTGTAACAAACGCATTTTCACACAACTGTAAGCACGGGTACAACGGTGCGTCCATATATACGCGGTGCTGCCTGGCTTCCAAGTCTGAGCTCTCTCCATAGAACTGCGCGAATTATTTAAAATACATATATTTTAAAACCCGCCATGTTTGTGATCATTAAATGAAAATACATACTATTTCCATCATTTAGCCATTAAACGTCACTTCAAACTGTGTAATATGTAACCTGTGAGTCAGACTGAAAAATCTCACAGGTTATATTAATATGTAACCTGTGAAAGTGAATTTCATGATGTAAAGGTGAATCATAGGCTGAGCACCTCACCAGTGTGTTGTTTGCAGTGGCTAAACACACTTTCTGCAGCAGGGTTTGTCCACCAACCTCTTCCAGAAACTTTGACGAACTCCATCTTGAAAACATCCTCCAGTCGCTCTTTCAGTTCAGAGACAGATTTTCTCACAGCCTCAAAAGAGATGTGTGGACTAACAGAGGTTCTGGGTGAGTCTGCAGGTCCAGGAGGGACGCAGAGAGACTGACAGCTCTGAAAATAGACAGACAGACAGGCAGACTAGCAGGCAGACAGACAGACAGACAAACACAGTCTCAATACAGATTCCTGTGCAGATGCCGCAAGCAGACGAGGAATACGCCATGTATGTAACATTCACATACTGCCAACTGTCAGAGAGCCAGTGATGTTACCCGGAGAAAACGGATGTGATCCTCTGTGTGTGAAAGCTGCTCCAGCTCAGCATCTCTCCTCCTCAGCTCAGCAATCTCCTGCTCCAGTCGTTCCAGGAATCTTTCAGCCCGACTTACTTCAGCCTTCTCCTGATCTCTGATCAGATCTTTCACCTCAGAGCGCCTTCTTTCAATGAAGCTGATCAGCTCAGTAAAGACCATCTCGCTGTCCTCCACTGCTGCCTGTGCAGAGCACTGTTAGGAGACATAGAGAGAGGAGGGCTGTACATTTTAACTAGGCCTTTCACTCAGCTCTTACTGGGACCCCAGACACCCTGTTCCCCACAGGGTGGCTCAGTGGGATTGAGCCCCACAGGGCTGGAAAGTGGCTCAACACTGGGCTCCTCACTGGCTGACTGGAGGAGAGCCCTGACTGAACCCTGAAATGGCTCTTCCAGCAGCCAGCTGTTGTCTTCTCCTCTGGTCAGTACCCACCTTGAGTGACTGCACAGCCTGTCTCAGGTCCTGCAGCTCCTTCTCTCTCTCCTGGATTCTCTGCTGGAATTTACTCTGTGTCTTTCCCAGCTGTTTCTGTTGGTAGATTTTTTTTTAAATCATATTAAAATGTAAAACTTTCCAACTGCATTTTCATGTTTCAAATTAACCTAAAAGTTAAAAACGATGACTTATATATAGAGCTTCTAAACTATGTGAGTGATCTAGCTGCTCCAGCTGTGTTCATTCCCACTCAGGGAGTGAAAAGGGGGATTGGGGATGGGGGGGGGGATGTTTTTGTTTTTTGTGTGTCTTTCTTTCTATAAAGACTTCTTATATTTTTGGTTATCTGGAATACCAGTTTGAGTGAATGGATTTAGCCCACCCACTTGATTATAAGGAAGTAGTCCAAGTCAACAAAGAGAAGTGGATTGGGGAGGCTTTTTTTTTTTTTTTTTTGTTTAGTAGAAGTAAACCAGTTTTTAATCACTTGGACATGACTACACTCACAAGCAAACAACAGATCACTCAGGACACTGATAAAAATAGACTACTTTTTGAGCCCTGTTTTTTTTTTTTTTACAAAGACAAAGAAAATAATGTATCCCAGTATGTCTACAAAACCAAAAAATAATAATAATGTTATTTATTTGAGGTATGTGGCTAACTGAATTTATCCAATTCGTTGGTCGACATTTTGGGATAAACCCAGGATTTTTGATTTTATGGACCAAGTTCAGAATTTCGCCAGAAAGAAACAGTGTCTTAAGCCCAAATCTTTAAAAAATTATCATTTGTGAATTATTTACCTCTACTCTAAGGCTCTGCTTCCTAACCCAGGCACATTTTTATACGCTGTTGGTGACGCTGAAAAAATAATATAGACTTCATTTGTGCAACACCTTTCATATATAAAATCCAACACAAAGCGTTTCACATTTGTGAACGAGAATTAAAGCAAAACAAAATAACGGCAAACGAAAGAATACGAGATTACAGAATAAATTCAGTAGTAAAACTGTGACATGCCCTGAGAAGTCATTAAAAAGGATAGGTAGTTTAATGTTTTTAAATATGATGTCATTATCATAAATGTTAGCGGAATTAAGTTAGCAACTCATAAGTGTCAATAAACGTCTTCTCATGCGTTCATTTTATCTGCAATTCTCTGCCAGTCTTCCTATCTCTATTTGGCTGCTGGTTATGATTGCATTCTCTTTATCTTTTTCATAACCCTCAGTGAAGCCTTCTTACTCTTTAGAGGTGGAACTTATGCCCTGTCCGGTGTGGCCATGATTCAGTGATCAAATACCCCAAAACAAAATTAAATAAAAAATTTTAAAAAAATAAATAAATAAGGTTTGGGTTACATTATGACGGTTTGGAAAGTATTGCTTGTGGCTGTTAATGTGATCCTGCATGCAACAGCATCATCACGCTTCGTGTCTGTATAAGGGGTGGGGTCCTGTTTTCAGTTTGTGCCTCCTCTCTCCCTTACGGCAGAGTGGGCCCGTGGAGTTATTTGAGATGATTCAGTGTAGATTAACTAATCGAATCACAATTCACGTTCATGAGATGGAGTGAGCCTGAATTTAATTAACAAGATATCACTTTATCGCTGTGGATCAGACCCAGAAAGTAAATTGACTTAAATAAAAAAAATAAAAAAACACAGGTCATAAACCTACATATTGTAGCTGTAAGCCACAATGATCAGTATTAGTGTTACATGTTACGCTCAAGATCTCACCTGTTTCTCAGTCCTTTCTGCTGCAGCCGAGACTGTATCATGGCCTCTGTGTTCATTCATCCGACACAGAGAACAGATGCACTGATGATCGGTACGACAGTAAACCTGCAGAACTTTGTTGTGATGAGAGCAGATCTTCTCCTGCAGGTTTCCAGTGGCTTTGACCAGTTTGTGCTTCTGAAAGGCAGGAGATTCATAGTGAGGCTGGAGGTGAGTTTCGCAGTAAGAGGCCAGACACACCAGACAGGACCTGATGGCGTTGTGCTTGCTCCCAGTGCAGACATCACACGCCACGTCTCCAGTTGAAGTGTAACAGTTAGCAGGAGGAGCAGCTCGGAATCCAGTCTTCTTCAGTTTCTCCACCACTTCAGCCAGCATGGTGTTTCTGCCTAGAACAGGCCTTGGGTTGAAGGTCTGTCTGCACTGCGGACAGCTGTAGGCACGAGCATAATCATCCTGATCCCAGTAGCCCTTAATACAGCCCATACAGTAACTGTGTCCACAGGGAATAGTCACCGGACCCTTCAGCAGATCCAGGCAGATCGGACAGCTGAACTGGTCCTGATCCAGTAAAACTCCACCATCGGCCATGTTGCTGCGCACGCTGGCCGAGACAGAGTTTAGTTTCTCTGAAACTGTGCGGCACAGGAGAGAGTGAGCGTGACGTCCTGGCTCTGCCCACAGCTGCAGGAGGTGTGGTGTTGGACTGAGGCCAGGCTGAGCAGAGCAGCCCGAGCAGAGAGAGCAGGTTCCTGAAGAGATATTTAATCTTTTGGGGCTAAAGGGCAGATTTAGTGAAAGATTGTGTGTGTGAGCGCAAGGCGTGACATGCATGGATGTATGTGGGTGCGTAGCTAGAGATAGACGATTGTCTGCATCGAGGTTGCCGTTCAAACCGCATAGGCTCGAAGTGTCTGACAGACCCTACCTAACCCTAATGCTTGGCAATGAGGCATCATGTAAAGCGCTTGTAAGGCTTATAATGCGTCATTACTGTGGGGGTAATGAGTAGAGTACCCCATTCAGAAATGCTCTGAGGTGACACACAGAAATTGGGCCCGATTCACAAAAATGTTCTTAAATTATTCTTACTTTTGTACTTTTTTTTTTTTGTGCGTAATGTTTTACGCGTAATCCTGGTCATGTGATTAGCAGAGGGAAACAACCGTGAACAAAGACAGATAAGAAAACAAAATGATGAATGCCAAAATGTTTGTGGAAACGTCCTTCCGCACGGTTCACAATCAAATGAGGCCCATTGACTCAAAATTACGCATCTCACATTTATAGTTCACTATTTGAAATTGAATGTAATAGTTGAATGAAATTTAATTCAGTCTTCATTGCGTCCAATTTTCACTGTTAATGTGAAGCAAAAAGTTCTGGTTCAGTAAGCTTTCAAATTCATTTGTCTATAATGATCATCTGAGCACTCAGAAAAAGCAAAACCAAGCAAAGATACAGTCAACTGTCAAACACCGGTTAGCACCATAAGAGGTGCCGCCTGGTTTTGGTGGCATGCAGAGCATGTAATGGAGCTTCATACCAACACAGTTTTTTAACCATCAGACTGAACTCTCTGGTATACCACATAAAGCTCAGCGAAGCTAGTTAAGCCACAACCAGCCACAATCAGCCACAACCAGCCACAATAAGCCTACAATAAGCCACAACCAGCCACAATCGGCCACAACCAGCCACAATCAGCCACAACCAGCCACAATAAGCCACAACCAGCCACAATAAGCCTACAATAAGCCACAACCAGCCACAACCAGCCACAACCAGCCACAACCAGCCACAATAAGCCGCAATCAGCCACAACCAGCCACAATAAGCCACAATCAGCCACAACCAGCCACAACCAGCCACAACCAGCCACAACCAGCCACAACCAGCCACAATCAGCCACAACCAGCCACAACCAGCCACAATCAGCCACAACCAGCCACAACCAGCCACAATCAGCCACAACCAGCCACAACCAGCCACAACCAGCCACAACCAGCCACACTCAGCCACAACCAGCCACAATAAGGCAGTGGTAGGTCAATTATTTGCATTTGCCTATTTATTCTACCAAAATTAAGTTGCTATTGTCGTTATTAAAGTTGTCCGACTGCAGCTGAGGCTCTCCTACTACTTCACAGAATTCTGAGCGATTTCTAGCCGGCCTGTGAGTTCATTCAGGTTAAAAATCATTGGCTTTAAACATCGCAAATTTTACTTTCTGCAACTCAAATTATGCAGTCAAATCATTCTAATTTCTTTCTGCCCATATACACACAAGTAAAATAATGCAAACTATGAATATATAAAAATATAAATATTAACTATTTAGATAAGAAATTTTTAAATGTGGCCCGGGGGACCTGGGGTTCCAACCACAATTGCAATCCCATAATTTTGCAAGTTGTTCATTTATTTTCTATTTTTTATTTTTTATTAAAGGCTTGCCATGCCAGACACCGCTATGCATGCCACCGGAACGAACGAGAGGTTTGCCCATGGCGGGATTTGGAGCCGGGATTTACACTCTCAGTCTCAGCCAAAGACTCTCAAAACAAACACGTTGCCAGTCAGCAACACAAGCAACCGTCGTGGCTAAGGGCCATACTGAACCTGAGGGGTTGCGTCGCTAGAGAGTGTTGTCACGGTAACCTGCGACCTGACCTTCGATTTCCCGTACCTCAATGTGCTTCACTTGCAAACAACCCAGCTACGCTACTGGGCCGAGAGTATGTGGACACCTGACATCCAACATCTCATCCGAAATTATGGCCATTAATATGGAGTTGGTCCACCCTTTGCTGCTATAACAACCTCCACTCTTCTGGGAAGGCTTTATACTAATTGTTGGAGCGTTGCTGTAGGGATTTGCTTCCATTCAGCCAGAAGAGCATTAGTGAGGTCAGGCACTGATTGGGCGATTAGGCCTGGCTCACACTTGATCCCAACGATGTAGGATGGGGTTGAGGTCAGGGCTCTGTGCAGGCCAGTCAAGTCCTTCCACACTGTTCTTGACAAAAACCAGTTCCATATGGACCTCGCTGTGTGCATTGTCATGCTGAAAAAGTGAAGGGACTTCCCCAGACTGTTGAGGAAGCCCAGAATCATCTAGAATGTGATCGTATGCTGTGGCATTAAGATTGTCCTTCATTGGAACTAAGGGACCTAGCCCAAACCATGAAAAACAGCCCCAGACTACGGGGTGTCCAGATACTTTTGGTCACACAGTGTCCATCCACCACTCTCACCCCTACGATAAGCAACTGGGGCGACATAGCTCAGGAGGTAAGACCGATTGTCTGGCAGTCGGAGGATTGCCGGTTCAAACCCCGCCCTGGGCATGTCGAAGTGTCCTTGAGCAAGACACCTAACCCCTAACTGCTCTGGCGAATAAGAGGCATCAATTGTAAAGCGCTTTGGATAAAAGCGCTATATAAATGCAGTCCATTTATAAATGCAGTCCATTTACCAACCACGGTCCCTCGGCTACGTATATATTTCCAGGACGTACTATACGACCTTATTTTATGTGCTTATGGCGTAAAATTACAGCGTGTGTGTTTTTGTAGCCTGGGGCCACGGGTTCGATGTTCAGACATGACCATAAATCAGTCCATCACAACCTCAGTCCGACCTGCCTTGTATGCTGGGTTTTATTCCAACCACAGCTGCAAACCCAGAATTTTCACAAGCTGTTTTTCTTAATTAGGGGCTTGCCATATTTGGAAGGATTATTTACCCTCTTCAGCCACATTATATCAGAAATAGTTATACATGCCATAAAGAATAAGTCCCATATTCACATTGTTTATTGTGCTAATTGCAAACAATTATGCAACAAAAAAAAAGCAATTAAAAAATTTTAACTGATCAAATAAAGACGGTGGTGAATCAACAGGCTCTTAAGTAATTAAAGTGTGGATACCTGACCACAAAAACTACTAATTTGGTAGATAATGAGTAATTAAAAGACAAAGCAAAAGATAACAAGCCAAACCTCAATTGTGTTAATAAATATAAGGAGAGAATTATGAAGCAACTTTACAGCACATGTCTTCCACAACCTTATTTGAGGAAGAGATTGTCTGTAACAAAAGCCAGCATTCACAATTCTGTAAAAATATGTAACAAATCCCGCTGGTCAGGAAATACATTTCTGGAAAACAATAGCTGTAACGGGACACTGAAGCTAGTCCAGTCGAGCAGCTTCAGGCTACAATAGCGACGCCCCACCTGCGATTTAAAGCTGTAGGCAAACCCTGTGGGTTACAAACACTGCTCTTTCATTTTTAAACAAGCTTCTCTGTCTTTCTTAAAGGAACGTACACGTGTTAACAGATGTAAGAATTACACAAGCAAAACTGAACAAAAACAACCTGTCTAAGTTTACTAAGACGACAATCTCCCACCATCAATTTATGTATCTTGTGCCAACAACTATGGCTACTTTTACATGCACATCAAAACCACAATTATTGGGAAAAACTAACACTCTAAGCCAGTAGCCACGTAACAAGGACCGCTAGTGTAGAACCATCTACACTAGGGGTTCTCAGCAGGGGGGTCGAGGCCCAAAATGGGGCTTCAGGGACCTGCCAGGGGGGCCTCAAAATGATAGGGAAGTACCGAAAGCTTCAATCACAAAACAACAAGACACAAGCAATTATTCATCTAAATAAATAACACAAAGCAAGCAATTAGTAGTCTATAAAATATGATACATTTTCTGTTGATGCCACACTCTTATACGTTTGCTATGAATGGGGGAGAAAGGAAATAGGAATTTCTCTTAGTAAATATTTCAGGATTGCTACAATGGCCAATTAAAAAAAAAAAAATACTACAATGCTTTTAGGCTTTTATGGGGACAAATGGAACGAGCGTGACTAACTGCATTGGACTGTTCACAGATGAGGGTTTCAATGACGACAGGCAGACGTGTTATAACGTGCCTCTTGTTGGGGGCGGGGTAGCTGGAATATTTCAGAGGAAACGGGGGCATGGCCAACGTTATTTCAAACCAACGCAGCGTTCTCTTTCCACGACTTTGGAACGTGGATTTTTTTCAGGTTGAGGTCTGTCAGCAGAACAGAGGGTGCGGTTAGAGGTGTAAACTGGGCCTGGCGAAGTCGCAGACATGCACGCAGAGCACTTTGCCAGGTCTTGTAGCAGAGGCAGGGACTCTAGGAGTTCAGATCCAGGCAGTGCTGGATGCTCTCTAGTTTGCAGATAAATTGTCAGACTGGAGGAGCTGAATGGTCTGTTCTCATCTTGGAAAGAGCTCCTATTCTTGTCTTCTTCATATATTCAACCATTCAGCTGTTGCATTCAGAATACAACTTTCAATCAAAATGTTAAAATTGCATTCAGTCTCAGGGATGGAATAATGGTGTGGTTTCTGAAATATATAAAACACACAGTCTAGTAAAGGACAAAATATGAAGAGAGAATAAAATCTAATGGAACTTCTCAAATGACTTTCAGGGATCTCTGGCACCATCCGGTGGTGATGGCTGAATGTGCACCTTCTTCAGCTTCACCTGGAAGCTTTGCACGTCCAGCCCTGACCAATCCCACTTCGGGACCTCTGCCCTGTCCAATCAGTGCGTGCTAGTCTCTGGTCTCCATGGGAATCAGTTACTGGAAATTGTGAGTCTTAGTGAAGTGTTGTTGCACATAATAATACTTATTAGTAAATTCTCCTCTGTTTTCACATCATCATTACATTATTTTAATTTGTTTCATCAATCATGTGGTTACCAGAAAAAAGGTTTATTTCACATGTACAGATTTTATGGCTTCCATTTGCATTTTAATTGTGATAAGGTTGTGCTATCTATGGTATGGCAAATGAACAGTCAAATGGACTTTGCATTTAAAATTTTAAATTGTTAGACAAAGTGCTTACAAAAATTGAAACGCAAACTGGACTTCATTTTTGCACACGTCGAATGAAATCTAAATTTGAAATACGACCAGATTATGCTTCCAGAATACACTTCTAATGTGTGATGTAGTATGACCACACAATAAAGATTTGTTCATGTTACCGGCACCTGCTGGTTGAATTTGGGAATCTTCACCTCACATGGAACGGGTCATTGAAGGTGCACGAAATCCGCCACACCAGCGTAATTCAGCAGGGTAACGTGCACATCGAGTCAAACAAAAAACCAACACAAGTCCCCTCCCAAATAATAAAAATATCACTGTATCTACGCATGCACAAGTTAATTATATCTTTCATGATTCAGTTACTTTTTAATTTTAATTAAGCTACTTTAAATATATTTGCATGTTAGACTACTTTGTATAAGTCAAAAAAGATTTGTGCCTTGTCGGATTACAATCCTTTTGTGAATTTATGCAATTGCAATTAAATGTATTATATTACAGAGGGAGAAAAAGCCAATTTTATAGCCAATTAAATCTGGGGATGATTAGGTGGCATGTTCGAGGACCCAGGTTGGAAATTTAGCCAGGATACCGAGGAACTCCCCCCAGACTTTGCGACGTCAGGGGGTCCTTAATGACCCTGGTGCACAGGTAGCACAGGCAGCACAGGTGAGACGGTGGACCACAGAGAGAAAATAAGCAGCAGCTGGATAAAAGCTCCACATAGGTGTGCTAGGCCTTTATAGCCACTATGTTCATGGAAGACACATATTTATTTATTCATATAGATACATGCAGAGGCCTTTGTTTTTTTTTTTTTGCGTAAAGCTAATTCAAACAGCTGATCCGATGTCTGGTACCAATCAGAGTGGAAACGCACGAGGTGACTTATTTTGAAAACATCATCTCAGACATGAAGAGGAAGAGGTGGAGATCGGGGCATTGCAACAGCGGGACATTATTACAATCTCAGTGATGGAGGCTGGATTTCAAAATGCATGATTTTATTTTATTCTGTTATTTCTCAGTGCTACATTCTGAACATTAATCTGCAGTGCTCCTCATGCCAGAGGCATAACAAGGGCCTAAAAGCATTGCAATGGACAACATGCATGGGCTACCCTGGCCTCAGCACAGGTTAAATTAATAAAGAAAACTCAAAGTACAGAGTGTCTATGATAATGCGAAAAAGAAGTATATCCTCATCAAATTAAAAGAATCAATAAAAACACCTTATGTTTTTGCCCATGTGTAATGGAGTGGTATTCTGTGATATTTGTCTGTGTTTATGAAATCTTTAGTTATGTATGCAAAATGTATTTTCTTAGGATAATAATCATGAACCCAACTTAAAATGATACAGGAAATACTTTGATTATCTGCACTGTACAAGTCAGCTGATTGGATTTTAAAATAAAAAGAAAAAACGTGGAAAAGGTAAAAAAAAAAAAAAGGAAGAGGAAGTGGAATAATTACAAATCTGTCCCTATTTACATCTACACAGAAAAACATGTAACAAATAAAGTTGTAGATATTCCACAATTACAAAACAATTCCCACTGTTCCAGAAAAACAACAGCTGCCATGGGACACGATTCAGGTTGAGCAGCTTAAGGCTGCAATGGCAATGCCTCACCTGAGATTCAAACCTGTATCCCCTGGGTTAAACACTCTTTTTATCCCAGACCACACAGTTTCACAGAAGAGCTGCAAGACCACACCCGGAACGCAGGATAGAGGGGCTGAGTGAATGTGGTCTGGACTCTGTGCAGGAGGGTCATTGTGTCAGAGACGCTGTAGAAGGACAGAGTTCCTGCCCTGTGATCCAGGTACACTCCTATTCTGGAGGAGGGGGGGAGAGGAACTTTAATGCGCCCGTTATTGTGCCAGAAAGTGTAACTGGAGGGAGAGCAGCACAAAGACCAAGACTTTGCGTTGGCCCCCATCCCACAGTCACCACCCTCTCCTTTCCTGCTGATCTCTTTATATGAGACTGCTATAGAAACCCCCTTCCCTTTCCACTCAACCTCCCAGTAACAGCGTCCAGACAGACCCTCTCTGCACAGCACTTGCTCCCAACAGTCAAATCTCTCTGTATGATCAGGATATGACTGGATCTTTTCCACACAGGTCACCTCTCTGTTCCCCTCAGACAGACTGAGGTTTCTGTGAGCAGTGTTGGGGTCCAGTGTGAGCGGACAGGAATCTGAGGGAGAAAATTTGAAGAGAAGTATTCACTGTAATAGATTTACCATGAATGTTCAAAATTGTCCTTGTAGTAAATTTACAGAAGATTTATTATTTTGTTAAAATCTTGCTCAGCTTGATATGTTGGGGAGATCTGGCCAGGGGTGAGTTTAATAAAAAACATTACTCCAAGCAGCTGTACAACCCATCATCCCCCACCACAGGCCTCTACCTCTTTGTTATCAGAGGAATTTCCGATGAACTGGACAGAACTGACAAAAACTGCCAACCAAGGAAATAGCCAACAGTTGGATTAATGAATGACAAGAAGGCAGGTGAAGGAATTAGAAACTGTACCAGGTGTTAAAGAGATAAGCGTCAATGGCCCAGTCGGGGTAATGGCTGATGACTATCTCAGACAAAATCTGTGGAATGTTTATTGAGCTCATTGTTGAGTAAATTGAGATATTCAATAAACCCCTGCAGCTAACTGTGGCAGTGCTACTAAATTGCTGAAGCTAACCGTGCTAGTGCTACTATACCCCTGCAGCTAACTGTGCTACCTGAACACGCCTGGTCAGAGTTTTGTCTACATGCATGGAGAATCCACATGTGCAAAATTACCAAGCATGTCAACATTCCAGTGATAAAACTCAAATTTTTTCCCCTTAGGTTCCGTGAAACTTTATGCAGCAGATTTTATTTCAGCCTGTGATGTCATTGTGCACAACTGTTTCATGTGCCGGTTTAATGGAAACACACATTTCGAGGGAAAACGTGCATGTGTTTATAC
The DNA here is from genome assembly GCF_018555375.3 of Anguilla rostrata. Lineage (NCBI taxonomy): Eukaryota > Metazoa > Chordata > Actinopteri > Anguilliformes > Anguillidae > Anguilla > Anguilla rostrata. Next base: position 66,266,589 of record NC_057936.1, read on the forward strand.
TGGGATCTGGTTATTGTATCAACAACAGAAAAAAGTGGACAGTGAACAGTTGCACACCCACTGTGTGTGTCTTCATTGATGGATGTAAATGTTAGTTGCTGCTAGAGCAGTTGTGGCACCTGCCCAGAATGCATAGCTGCAGAATTAATCTCCTCAGAATGCATTAGCGTTTGAAATATTATTTTACCGTGTGACTCACATTCAATGAAGTCTTCTCTGGTCAGGGGCTCTAGAACATGGACACTGACTGGAGAGGAAGAGAGAGAGAGAGAGAGAAAGAGATTATCAGCAACAAGAACATTAGCTCCTGAGCATCTAAAATTTTTGTAAATGTACACTGGGATAAATGGCAACTGTTTCAAAAAAATAACAATGAAGGAAAAAACAACTCAACAAAAGAATAGGGAAAGAAAAAAGGAAAAAAACAGAAAGAAAATCAGTGAAGGAGAAAACAATGTGACACCCTCTAAATAGCTAACAAACCGCCAACCAGAGCTGCTAGCAAACCATTGCCAGCTAATTCTGCTTTTGATGGATGACAGATTCTGCACCAGTATAAACCATTTGAGCACATATACTGATACTGAACTTCACAAACAAAAGTACTGGCAAGTTTAGGTTATTTTTTAGGAGGGGGACCGTAATATATTAAATAAAACTAAAACTTGAGCTAATTAAAATTTATCTAAAACATTTCTGCTGCTCTACTACACTCTACTGTATTTGTTCCATTAGCCAATCAGACCAAAGTGATTTGCATATTCATAGATAGGCACCCAATCAGAATATAGATGGCAGCAAATCAGTGACAACAAATGCCCAAATATGGAAAACCCTTCTAACTATGCAGAGCGCTTCTGGTGCATTTCCCAGCTGCAGTATAGAGGGATGACACAGGCAAAGCTTTTGGGCATTTCCCAGCGCAGTAAGAGATACACAGCAAGCTTCGGTGATTCAGCTGCAGATAGAGATGACCAGGCAGTCCAAACAGAGCTTCGTTCTGACCAGATCGTTGTAGACTTGTGATGTCCTCGACCCAAATTTGTTTCCTTGAACAACCACTTTCATGGCAAGCTGCCATTAGAGCACACTACTCCAAACCGGTTATGGAAATAGTTGGCCTACACGGCAGGCTTTGTTAAATCGGAATACAATACAGTACTTATTAGGGACCATAAATACCAGAAATACCAGTACAGCAGCACCAAATGTTGCAACCTGACATGACACTGAGGGACTGCCCGTGGAAGCCTAAACAGATCATGTGAATATTCATTTTATGTGCTAGTTTTTTCTTCAAGTTCTTTTTCTTTTTCTCTTTTTTCTTTTTAATTATAATGACCAATATTTGTGTATGCTTGACAATATGAGAACTGTTCATCATGCCAATGAAGTTTGAAACTGAAATATAGAAAATTTTAAATTGAGAGAGGGATAAGAGGAGACGTATATCTGTGAGAGAAAACTCATGTTTTTAAATAGACTATTTAAAATGACATCAGTGTCCGTGATGTTCACCTGAGTAAGATATTTTGACTAACTCCTCCTTGCAGACGTCCTCCAGTCGCTCTTTCAGCTCAGAGACATATTTCCTCACAGCCGCAAAAGAGATGTGTGGACTGACAGTGATGCTGGGTAAGTCTCCAGGACCAGGAGGGGCACAGGGAGACTGACAGCTCTGCAGAGAAAGACAGACAAACAGACCGAAAACCATCTTAGTCTCAATTCAGATTCCTGTGCAGAAGCCAGGAGCAGATCTTGGTAAATGAGGAAAAAGCCTCACCATGTATGTAAAATGTAAATAGCGCAGACTGTCAGAGAGCCAGTGATGTTACCTGGAGGAAATGGGTGTGATCCTCTGTGTGTGAAAACTGCTCCAGCTCAGCGTCTCTCCTCCTCAGCTCAGCAATCTCCTGCTCCAGTCGCTCCAGGAGTCCTTCAGCCCGACTCACTTCAGCCTTCTCCTGGTCTCTGATCAGCTCTTTCACCTCAGAGCGCCTTCTCTCAATGGAGCGGATCAGCTCAGTAAAGATCCTCTCACTGTCCTCCACTGCTGCCTGTGCAGAGCGCTGTTAGGAGACACAGAGAGAGAAGGGCTGTACATTTTAACTAGGCCTTTCACTCAGCTCTTACTGGGACCCCAGACAGACTGTTCCCTATAGTGTGGTTCAGTGGGATTGAGCCCCACAGGGCTGGAAAGTGGCCCAACATTGGGCTCCTCACTGGATGACTGGAGGAGATCCCTGACTGAGCCCTGAAATGGCTTTTCCAGCAGCCAGCCGTTGTCTTCTCCTCTGGTTAGTACCCACCTTGAGTGACTGCACAGCCTGTCTCAGATCCTGCAGCTCCTTCTCTCTCTCCTGGATTCTCTGCTGGAATTTACTCTCTCTCTCCCCCGGCTGCTTCTGTGGACAGATTATTTTCCCAGTTATATTTTATGGGTTGATTCCCATTCAGGGAGTGAACAGGGGGGGGGGGGCGGGGTTGGTGAGGAGTGTGAACAGAGCTGTCACAGAGAGCTGACTCAGATTCACTTCCTGCTCTTACTGCTATGTCACTGTGGACTACAGACCTGGAAAGCACTTTTTCAAATATATGAAACATTTGAAAATAAAACCTACTCAATTTAGGGGTCTTCCTGAAAAGAGCAGTTATGTACACTCTGTGACTAAGGAGATATTGAAAATGAAATAATTTTTTGTTTCAGTGTTCTGGATATGAGGGTTTTAGAAAATCTAACATTAAAACAATTCAAACAAATGGACAAAATTTAGCAAAACTTGCAGCCATTTCTTTTGGTTAATAATATGTCTTGTGAATCTACAGATATAGGAAAATGACAATTGATCATTTTTATGCATCTAGTGATTCTGTTGCCAAGAACATTTTAACAGAGCTAAAATGCAGAAGTGAAATTGATATAAATAATGGTAATACAAGCCTCATGGCAAACCTGGATGTTTAATCCGATATTGATTTTAATTTATTTTTCTTTTGATGTTTATCTGATTTAGTTTTTTATTGTTTCTTGAGAATGTGATTATTGCCACATTAAAGTATGTTACTGCTGCAACATTTGTACAAATGAAATAAAGTTTATTTGTAAAAAAGAAAAAAAAAAACAGTGTCCTTTATGTACATAACTCATAACTCCAGTCCTGGATGGTTTTACAAAAATGAACATGAGGAATTGCGATAATCTTTTTGCTTTTCTTTTATGTGTCCCACCTAAATATGGATTCATACTGGAGAAATGATGGTGGGTTGGATTTTTATGAATTTGTGTAAGCCCAAATGGGCCAAGTAGCTTTGTGATATGAAACACTAAAACAAATGAAAATCATAAAACATACGTGCAAGAGCTCTAGTCCTTACCTGTTTCTCAGTCCTTTCTGCTGCAGCTGAGACTGTATCATGGCCTCTGTGTTCATCCATCGTACACAGATAACAGATACACTGCTGATCGGTACGACAGTAAACCTCCAGCAGTTTGTCATGATGAGAGCAGATCTTCTCCTGCAGGTTTCCAGTGGCTTTGACCAGTTTGTGCTTCTCAAAGGCAGGCGATTCATAGTGAGGCTGGAGGTGAGTTTCACAGTAAGACACCAGGCACACCAGACAGGACTTCACAGCTTTGCGCTTTCTCCCAGTGCAGACATCACACGCCACATCTCCAGGTCCAGCGTAACAGTGAGCAGGAAGAGCAGCTTGGAGTTCAGTCTTCTTCAGTTTTTCCACCACTCCAGCCAGCATGGTGTTTTCTTCTTAAAACAGGCTTTGGGTTGAAGGTCTCTGTGCACTGGGGACAGCTGTAGACTCCAGCAGACACTGAACAGGCTGAGGAACGGCGCTGGGACTTATATAGCTCCATTTGTCTGCAGTATGAGTCAGACCAGAACCACCAATGGCAGCCGTTGTTCCAAAAAAAAAAAAAATATGTCAAACGTGCGGATTTACCTGTTTGTCACGAACGCAGTTCAGTGGAAACGGAAAGTTTCAGTTTCCGCTTTCATTCAGTAGGCAGCAGAAATGAAAGTACCCCACTGCATGTCACTTTTGATACTGCTACAGTTACTGTGCTCCAAAACAGGCATTTAAGTGGATTAGTTAATAAAAAATAATAATAATACTAATCATAATAATAATACTAAACTTTATATAGCACCCTTCAAGCACACATCATAAGGTACATAAGAAATAAGTAAAATAAACTAAAAGTAAAAATTACAATCGTAATAAAGAGACTCAATCAAAAGATTGGCACAACACACATTGAGATAGCAGTTTTTTTTTTTTTTTAAACTGCCCAAATTAAAAAACTGTTGCTTCATAGTAAAAAGGTCCTGGGTTCAAATCCCAGCCTGGAGTTTGTATGTTCTCCTTGTGTCTGTGTGGGCTTCTGCAGGTTTCTTCCCACAGTCCAAAGGCATGCAGGTCAGGTTAACTGAAGAGTCTAAATTGGCCATAGGTGTGAGTGAATGGTGTGTGCCCTGCGGTGTACTGGCAACCAGTTCAGGTACTATATTCCTGCCTTTTGCCCAATGCATGCTGGGATACACAACCCCTGGAGAAAATTGGGTGATTCTGACACGTAGAACAGCCTTGCTTGCCAAAAGCCCAATCGATCAAATTTAGCTCAGGCTTCAAACCGGGCCTAGAAACTTCCAGTACAATCGCCTGCGATATGTATTCTCACAATTTATAGATTAATCAGTTATGCTGACTGTGTATCCTTATAATTGGGGGGTCAAAATCAAAGTCATGATTTGGTATTCCTACATACAGTAGGGTTCACATCACATTCATAAAATTAATATCGTATGCCTTGGAAAAAGGAAAAAGGTTTTATTGATGAACATTCAGATCTAAAAAAAAAAAAAAAAAAAAAAACATGAATGTTGGATTTAAATTAAAAACGATGTGTTTTAACAAAAATAGCCACCAAAAATCATGATTAATGATGGCTCATCAGCTGGCTGGACCTGAGTGAAGCTCTTTCCACTCTTGGTCCCGGGGGGATTACTTTGTACAGTTCTGCTGGTGCTCGATCAGCACCTGTGACTCCCTGAAGCCCTGCCCACACCCGAAGCAGTGGAAGGGGAAAGCGCCGGTGTGGACCCTCAGGTGTACCCTCAGGTACGCCGCACACCTGTAGCTCTTCCCGCAGTGGGAGCAGTGGAACGGCCGCTCGCCCGTGTGGATCCTCAGGTGCGCCTTCAGGACGCGCGCGCACCTGAAGCTCTTCTGGCAGCGGGAGCAGGGGTACGGGCGCTCCCCGGCGTGAGCCTCCTGGTGCCTCGCCAGTTTCGCCGCAGACTCGAAACCCGTCCCGCACCGGACGCAGGGGTGCGGGAGCTCCCCGGCGTGGGTCCGCCGGTGCACGGTCAGGCTGATCAGCTGGCTGTAGCTCTTCCCGCACCGGGAGCAGCGGTAGGGCCGTTCGCCTGTGTGCACGCGCCGGTGCACCGCCAGGCTGCCGGCGTGCCGGAAGCTCCGCCCACACTGGGCGCAGTGGTACAGGCACTCGGCGGCGTGAGTCCGCTGGTGCGTCCGCAGGCTGCTCGGCTGAGTGAAGCGGTCCCCGCACGTGGGGCACTGGAACGGGCGCTCTCCCGTGTGAGTTCGCTGATGATGTTTGAACTGCGTGGTGGACTTGAAGCTCTTCCCGCACTGGGAGCACTGGTACGGGCGCTCCCCCGTGTGGCTGCGCTGGTGTATGGTTAGGTGTGACTTACAGGTGAAGCTCTTCCCGCACTGGGCGCACTGGTGCGGGCGCTCCCCCGTGTGGATTTTCTGGTGTGTTGCCAGGTTTGATGCAGATTTGAAGCTTCTTCCACATAGAGGGCAGGTGTGGGCCCCTGGAGTGCCAGTGTGGGACTGTGTCGGGGTGGGGAGTGTTTTAGGGGGTGTGGGGTGCTGATGTGTGCTGCTGGGAGGCAGTGGGTCCTCTGCTCCGTTTCCTCCAGACCTCAGAATGCTGCTGTGCTCCTCTGGGTGAACCTTCTCAATGTGCTGGTGAAGCTTCGCTTCTTCCATGTGAATGAATGGGGACTGGGAGCAGACAAACACCTCAGACTCTCCTGTAGGTAGCAAAGACCAGATATAAACAGATTTTTAATATAGTGACATTTTCAAAGGATTTCAGAGGTAATAAAGTTAAAAACATTGAAGTCGAAAAAAAAAAAGTTTTTCTTTTACTGAATACAGAGTCCATTAAAAGAACAGAACAGTACATTCTGTGCTTATGGAAATACTGATATACATAAGATAACAATGATAATACATGTATAATATCCAATGTAATTAGCATTATAATGAAAGACATTTATCTATACATATCATAAACGCATATACTAATGATAATACATGCATCATATACCAATGATACATATATCATATACCAATGATAATACATTTATCATATACCAATCATAATATGCATATCATACACCAATGATAATACATGCATCATATACCAATGTTGATACATATCATATACCAATGATAATACACACATCCGCAGTAGTTTACTGATTGGACACAATATTACAACAAAAAATCCAACAAAGAATAAAACAGGAAGTGATTCTTCAGCTACATTACCTTTACTGAAGGAGATAACGGGAGATCCAAGGGAGGGCACTCTAGGCTGCTTGAGCAGACAGGAAGTGACCAAACATGATGAGCCCCCCTCTTCCTGTTTCTTGCAGTTTGATGTCCTTTTTTTCAACCCTCTGCCGGTTTTAGAGGTTTGTTCCATTTCATCCCCCTCTTCCTCTTTCACACCAGCCTCCCTCTTCACCTCCCCACTCTGCCTCTCCCCACCTTCCTCCTCCTCTTCCTTTATGTTGGAGAGAATGAGTTCTTCCCTGTTCATCCCATATCCATTCTTCTCTTCTATACTCTCCTCTACGTCTTCACTTTTAATTAAACTGGATCTCGACTCCACCCCCAGGTAATCTGTGCTTTCCATCGCAGGTTCTGTCTTCATGTCTTCACCTGAAGAGGCGGGGCTTAAGAGCGAAGCACTGATTCTGGTTGGATATTATCTTTAGTGAGCTCTGTAGAATCCACCAATCTTCTCAATGGAGTGATGGAAAGCAGTCTGTCATGGAGTTTGAGAAGATAAATGGAACAGAAACAGGCCAGACCTACTAGCATGTGTAAATACAGTGGTGACAGAGACCTCTGCATGTGAATTTAATTCGTTAAAGGGGTTCACTTAAACAGCAGTACTGAAAATATTAACAATAGTGGGTTCTGAAGTCAACTTAGTGTTTAAATTGGGCATTGATTTGAGTACGTAATCATCTTACTCTTGACTGTATAAATGGCTGAGAAAAAATGAACAATAAAATAATTCAATTGTTCAGTTTAAAGATGTCATCACAGTCTAGCGTTTAAATCAGATAGTCCATAGGACACCCAGCAGTTTTAGCTAACGTGATCTTTCCAATGCACACATTTCCATGCCAATGCACAGGGATGACTACTCTATTTTTGCTGGTTATGCACGTTCACTTTCCAAGCACACACGTCATATAATGAATGCCTAGTCTATCCCGGAGTCAAAATGCTCTACAACATTATAATGGAAGGAGAACAAACAATGGTGATTTTAAAAAGAGTTCTGTAAAAAAATTCTCTGCTGCGATTTTTTTTGCTGCCAAGATACGCCGTGGAAAGTGCTAACTTGAAAAAACGTCAAGAAGACTTATTTCAACAAGGACAATAACATTACTTCATGCACGAACGATTATGGCTTTTTGTTCGCTAACTTGGTAGCGCTAACAACTTTTCAGTTTATCAGGCCAATATCGATCCTTAACAGGCACTGTGCAACGTACCGTCTCAATTATATTTAAATGTAACCGTCATTAACTCAATATACAGCGAGCTATATTGCAATACCTTCCCCCGGAAAGCTAAAGATTAGGATCCGAGGAGCGTGTGACGAGCTAAGTGGTTTCCGATTGTTTTGGTTAAAAACAAAACAAGGTAGCCAAACACAAACGTGCAGCCTGCTGGTCAGCTCTGTGGGCTAACATCACGAAGCTCTGAAAACGAAAAAAGAGGTTCACACCATCGGCTGGCAGTTCACTGAGTAGTTTAGTTAGATTTGCATCTCCCTTAGTGAGCTAGAAACGAATTCATTCAGTGATTCTGTCCAACTGAAAACAGCTATCATAATGCCGATTGATTCTTCCCTTACTTCCTCCGTTTCTTTTCTTTGTTTTTATTGGCGGTTGACAACGAACATTCTGGCGCATTACCGCCATCAACTGGGCTGGAGTGCGATCCTGAGGCCACACCCCAGTCGCAAAATATAACAATAAATTATAATGAAGTTTAATAAAAATTTAACTCACGACCATCACTAAGAATGACCTTATAGAGTAATAAACGACTGTAATCATATATGCCTGTATATGTATTTCTTTACTTATAAAACCTAAATCCATCAGTTGGCAGCACTTTCTGCCCCACAGCAGGAAGGCCTTGGGTTTGAATCCTGACCGGGACCTTTCTGCATGTCCTCCCATAGTCCAAAGAGATGCACGTGGCAAGACGTGTATCCAGCACTTCTAGGGACCCTGACCAGGAACAAGCAGGTATAGATGGGTGGATGTTGCAAAACCTGGTAGTATGCAGGCTTACATAACAGTGAGCATAAACCTCATTTCTCATTTCCCAGCCCTTATAACACCGTTTCTCTGAGAAGTGGTGAACGGCACAATGTTTGACACCAGGCCAAGCGCATCTGCCGTAACACAGAACACAAACCGTACGGCTTTCCGGATTAAAGGCAAATTTCATTATGGAGAAAGTGGAGTTTCACATAACAATCCCCGTCACAGACTGATTTAAACTGCCCTTCAAAACTGGGAGGCTTTTACCCACACACTTCTCTCGTACCTTGTGTAAAGGGTACAACTGCAGCCCTGGTTGGGAATGAAACCTGCAACCTTTCAGATACAAGCCCATTTCCTTGAACATTTCACCACACAGCAGACCTATACGCTCACTCATTACCCTGCACCCCTACGGGAGCCAGAACCCACATATGTCCCATCCAATGTCGCAACTGCTGTACTCTGTACAGTGCAAACAGCACTTCCCACGTGACTGTGCTATGTCTCTGCACTGCTGTCCAGTAATCCAAGCAGCAACCCAATCTCGTGTTCACACAGCAATCAAAACATGATTTTATTAGAATCATGCAGGGACAGTGTTTTCAGATTAACTGTAGCAATACATTGTTGCAATGTAGTGTGCACATCCAAGCCTTGATGTGCAACGCTCGTATGCAATATCACTGAAGTATGATGTAGCTTTCAAATACAGTATCACTGTATGACTTTGCTCTCCTATGCAATATTACTGAGGGGTCATCAGCTGTGTGACTGAGCTCTCTTATGCAATATCACTGAGGGGTCATCAGCTGTGTGACTGAGCTCTCTTATGCAATACCACTGATGGGTCGTCAGCTGTGTAACTGAGCTCTCCTATACAATATCACTGATGGGTCGTCAGCTGGCTGGACTGAGCTCTCCTATGCAATATCACTGATGGGTCGTCAGCTGGCTGGACTGAGTGAAGCTCTTTCCACTCTAACACAGCGGGAACATTTCTGTACAGTTCTGCTGGTGCCCAATCAGAGCTGGAGCCTCTTTGAAGCCCTGGCCACACTGGAAGCAGTGGAACGGGTGATCTCCTGTGTGTATCCTCTGGTGCATTCTGAGATGCTTGGCCAATCTGAAGGTCTTTCCGCAGGCTGAGCAGTGGTACGGGTGCGCGGCCCGGTGAGACTGCTGATGACGCGTCAGCTGCCCAAGACATATGAAGCTCCTCCCACACTGGGGGCATGGGTACGGGCGCTCCCCCGTATGAACCCGCTGGTGTACCGCCAGGTACGACTTGCACCTGAAGCTCTTCCCACACTGGGAACAGAGGTGCGGTCGTTCCCCGCCGTGGGTCCGGTGGTGTTCCTTCAGCTCAGAACTACATTTAAAGCTCCTTAAACACTCGGAGCAGTGGTACGGGCGCTCCCCTGTATGAACCCGCTGGTGTACCGCTAGGCCCGACTTGTACCTGAAGCTCTTCCCACACCGGGAACAGAGGTGCGGTCGTTCCCCCCTGTGGGTCTGCTGGTGTTCCGCAAGGTGAGAACTACATTTAAAGCTCTTCTCGCACAGGGAGCAGTGGAACGGACGCTCCATTATATGGGATCGCAGGTGCGTTGTCAAGTGCGATGAACTCTTGAAGCTCTTCCCACACTGGGAGCAGTGGTACGGGCGCTCTCCTGTATGGTTTCGCTCGTGTGTCGTCAGACGTGATTTATATCTGAAGGTCTTTCCACAGTGGGAGCAGGTGTGGGCCCCTGGAGTGCCTGTGTGGGACTGTGTCAGGGTGGGGAGTGTTTTAGGGGGTGTGGGGTGCTCATGTGTGCTGCTGGGAGGCAGTGGGTCCTCTGCTCCGTTTCCTCCAGACCTCAGAATCCTGCTGTGCTCCTTTGGGTGAACCTTCTCAATGTGCTGGTGAAGCTTTGCTTCTTCCATGTGAATGAATGGGCACTGGGAGCAGGAAAACACCTCAGACTTTCCTGTAGGAGAAAAAGATGGGAAATGCTGCGACAACTACAACTAATGGGATGCAATATCATTCTAACAGCGTCTAGGTTGTTAAACTTGCATAAAAGGACATGCATTGTTTCTCCTGCCTAAACAAACCTTAACTTTTCATTACACACACTGAGAACGTCATGAATTTATACCTAAAAAGGTTGGCACTGCAACAAAATTTAATTCTGAAATGTCTATGACTATGTCTAAACAGAAGGTTCCGCACATGGATGCCTTGGAGGAAACCACTAGTCTGAGTGAATATTTCGGAGGAGGACAGTAACAATGGCTTTGACTCCACAGCAGAGGGCATGGTTTTATATCACTGAGCGTCTACATGCATTCTCAATATATTTTTATTATTGTACATTACGCTCATAAATAAGGAGTACTGAATAATAAATGTCCCATGCAAAATTTTGGGAAGCGTTTGACATGTTGAGCCCATGCTAAAATGCCTTAAATATTTATATTAAAACAAGCAGAAGTTTCATTTCTGCAACAGCTGCTCTACAAAACTAAATATACGCCATGATTTTAGTGACATAAGCATCCATTTAAAATGAAACAAATGATTCCAGAGGTATTTACTCTTAGTGCTAGCTAACCCACTAGCCCAGAGCCACCAAAATACACCAAAAACAGAAGGATCGACTACAATGTGGTTTCATTTTTACCCAGTTAAGCTAACAATTCCCTATTCCTTTTTAATTTTTTCTTTGCCAATTGAATAAAGCACATGAACTTGCAATACCCGCATGGACCTCCTTAACTGAATGGAAAACATTACAGCCGGATGGCTAATTTGGTAAAACTGTGATATCAAAACACAAACCGACTGTGGCAAAGCTAGCAACCAAACTCCAGTTCCATTGATACCGTATAAAAGCATACTAGTTCACCAACGAGACATTACATTTGATCAACAGTGCTGAAACAGGAAATCTTTACCTGGATTTCCTTTTTGGACGGAGATGACCGGACATCCACTTCCATGATCCAGATCCATGGTCTGTGTTATTTCATCTCCTTCCCTCTGTTCATCCTTATTTTCTCCTTGTTTCCAGTCAAAAGCCTCAACTTCTTCATCTTTCACACCATCCTCCCTCTTCACCTCAATCTTCCTCTCCCCACCTTCCTCCTTCTTCTCTTCCTTTATGTTGGAGAGAATGAGTTCTTCCTCCCTGCTCATCCCATATCCATTCTTCCTCTCTATACTCTCCTCTGTCTCTTCACTTTTAATTGAAGTGGATCTCAGCTCCATCCCTGTGTAATCTGTGCTGTCCATTTTAGAGTGAAGCAGATTATGATTGGATATTTGCTTCAGTGGGCTCTGTGGAATCCACCAATCTTCAAAATGGAGGAAAGGAGGTAGAGGAGACGATCAAGGAGTGAAGACTTTCTCGGTGGGGGGGGGATGTTAAGAGACCGGTTTATATTTTAAAAGAAAACTAATATTTGCATTGACTTTAACGCTTGTGTTCTGTTAACTTATTAGCACCTGTGAAACCGTTACCTTTGGTTTAATATATACCTAGGACACTGATTATAAAGGAATAAATACTAAGATTTATGCCAAATGCTCAAGATATTAACAGTATGTAAGTGTGCTTAATGGTCCCCAATTGCCTCTGGTAGACCGCACAGAACAATGCAGTGTTGCTCATTTATGATATAGATGTGATTTATAAACATAAAAAAGAAATCCAACAAAGTAAATGCATGGGGGCAAACTGAAATGAATGGAGCCGAGTAGCCTACGAAGTCGCTTCTTTTGGGAGAGACTTTCATCGATGAAGACAGTATACGGAAACAGTTGATTCTCTGAGTAAAGACGTTGAGTGTGAATCTGTTCTAAATGCAGTCAGGGAAAGCCAAATAATTGATCACAAGATGGAATCCAAATGACCCCGGAGACCACTCACTGTATTTAGATAGAACTGAGAATCTGGTGACTGCAGAGAGCGAACTTCGTGTCAGGTCTTTATATTTTGAAAAGATAACCCCTGTTACAGGTAGTACAGTCGTGGGTCTGATTGGCAAATGGGGCTGGCATATACATTGGTGAAAATGTTGTTTAAGCAGAGCACTGACGGGTAGCAGGAGCTACATGGAGCTTCATCTGTTGCGATGGTCTAGGAATAAAAGGTCAACCATCTTGTGAGTTTACGCAAAGGAAAGAAAATCAGCATACAGAGGGTCGCCAGGAACGAGTTTGAATACCACCGTTTTAATCAGTAAAGTCTTCGCAAGTTTAATTAAACTGTCATTATTACAATACGCTAAGGCACTGTCCCCTGACCAAGGCTTATTTCCAACTTGTATCACGACTCTACTTAATTGGGAGCTACTTTATTTGAAAATGTGTAGACCTGATTAAAAATCGGTGTCCCATCAGTTGCTGGTTAGATCACCCTCAAAACTACGCATATGAGCTAGAAAATCGGTGCATTAAAACCACTATTTAGAAGGGCAAACTGTGAGACACGGAAAAAGCTTCCAGTAAAAGCTCACGCAAAAAACGAAAACATTAGTCCATTCAAAATAATAACTTGGGCTTGGCTAAATGGACACTTACCTAGTAAACGTAGGCTTATTCGTCATTAAATAGTCGAATAGGTCTATATGTGCTTTGTACTTTAGCAAGCTAAACACTTAATTCCCAAAGAAAGCTGTTTGAAAATAAACGACGACGAGGATCTATGATAGCGAAGGCAACTACAGCAACACAAGTCCCATCCGATTTCCCTGTATCGCCACCTACCTGCCAGGAATGAGAGGAAACTGTCGGTCATAGCGCGAGTACAAAAGAGAAAGTTAACGGAAATATCTTTTTGTGCAAATCTAAAAGGGGTGCCCGGAGGCAGGCAGGCAGTGAGAATACGAATTTGGGAACCTGTGAATTTAATTAATTTAACACTGAGTTCCACTAAACCACTGTTCTAATGAGAAACAACCCCTCTCTGTATTCTTAACCAGCAGGACCAGCGCAGATATTGAAGTTCACTGCATACACAAGGGATTCTGATGGAGACTCTTAACAACCGCACACACGGGCAAGGCAGAACAAATACGCAACAGTACATATTTAATCAATACAAACATACATGTTTTAATTCCGGTCTTTACAGGCTCAAATGAAAATCAAACCCAACGGTAAATTTCCAAGGTTCACAACAAGCACTGACCGTGTTAATATGCCAAGATAATGAGCGTTCCATACCAATAGAGCAGTGTGATACTACGTCAAAGTCAAAAGCACGTTGCCTTTTAAGTTTCAGAACCGGGTGTGTACTAGAATGTTCTAGAATACATCCCAGGTGTGGCACAGCCCTTGTCCACTCAAGCAAAGGATTTAACTTGACTTTCAACAGAAACGTATCCAGCCACATGAATCGATGTATAAATATCTCTCTATATAAATACTGATACATGGTTCATTTATGGTCCTTGTGTCCTTAAAATGCAGCCATGTCATACAGTTGAGACATAATCTGTTCCTACAACACACACACACACACACGCACAGTGGACCAAATACATAACCCCTCCAACCCCTAATGTCTCCAAACACGACAACAATTTATTTCATGTTCTTGTGTGTCATGGGAGTTTTCTTCCTCCCCATCTTTAGTCACTAAACTTTCATATTGAAATGATTTCATTCACCAAATAAATCAACACCGTCGTACAAATAGTGAATGACAGATGTGCATGTTTGTAATTCAACCAAATTCACGGTGGTCAATGAAATAATTAACATCTGTGAAGTTCCTTTCATGGATATCGAAGTGCTTTAGAGTCAGACTGTTTGTGAAATGAGTCAAGGACCAAGTTAATTTGTCTTCAAGTGTACTCAACATCTGTGCACTTAATACTTTTCCTTTTTCACTGAATGCTTTTTTTTCCCTGTATATTAAAAGTGTAATTAAAAACAAAAAGGCCGGAAAGAACAATGGCCACTGATTACCGCAGAGAGACAGACTATTGCTTTGGTCTCTCTCCAGTGTGAGTTTTCTGGAGATGTACCAGCTGTACTGCAGTTCTCAAACTTCCCACATTTTTAGCCAACTACATGTTCTCCACTTTAATTTTTTGGCGTAATGTCCGATTACTTTATTCACGGAAGCTCTCTTAACGCTTAGTGCACTCTCCTGCAAGGATATTCTGGTGTGCATTCACGTTTGATTTACATGTGAAGCTCTTCCCACACTGGGCAAAGTGTTATGGCTGCTCTCCTGTATGAATTCGCTGGTGTACTCTTAAGTTTGACGCATATCTGAAGGTCTTCTCACAGAGGGAGCAGTGGTACGGGCGCACTCCCGTATGACGACGCTGGTGTGATGACAGACTGCTGGAATGGCTGAAGGTCTCCCCACACTGGGAGCACTGGTACGGACGCTCTCCTGTATGAATTCGCTGGTGTACTGTCAGGTCCGATGCAAACCTGAAGCTCTTCTCACACTGGGTGCACTGGTATGGGCGCTCTCCCGTATGGCGACGCTGGTGTGACTTCAGACTGCTGGGATGATTGAAGGTCTGTTCGCACTGGGTGCAGTGGTACGGGCGCTCTCCCGTATGACGACGCTCATGTGACCGGAGACTGCTGGAATGACTAAAGGTTTGTCCACACTGGGAGCAGTGGTACGGGCGCTCTCCCGTATGACGACGCATGTGCTCTGTCAGACTGCTTGACTGTGTGAAGCTCTCCCCACACTGGGAGCAGTGGTAGGGGCGCTCTCCAGTATGAATTCGCTTATGACACATCAGCTGTAAAGGACATATGAAATTCTTCCCACATTGGGAGCAGTGGTATGGGCGCTCCCCTGTATGAGTTCGCTGGTGAACAGTCAGGTAGGATTTACACCTGAAGCTCTTCTCACACTGGGAGCAGTGGTACGGACGCTCCCCTGTATGAGTTCGCTGGTGAACCGTCAGGTAGGATTTACACCTGAAGCTCTTCTCACATTGGGAGCAGTGGTATGGGCGCTCCCCTGTATGAGTTCGCTTGTGTACCCTCAAATAAGACGGAGACTTGAAGCTCTTCCCACACTGGGAGCAGGCAAACGCCTCAGATTGCCCTGTAGGAAGAGAAGACAGTATGTTTCTTGATATGGACATTTTTATAATACAAGTGAAAATGGAGAAAATATACAAATGGAAACCAAAAGCAGCTGAAGCTGAAGGTACTAGTAGGCCTGTACCAGTTATACAATTTCACAACTACAGCTAAAGCAGCCAGTTTTAATTTAAATTCAGTTGGACAGTACTATTCCAAATCAAGACATGAACACTGATCACAGTGCATCTCCCATCTGCCACCAGTTTAGTTGAACTTCTTTCTGCCATCACCAGCCTCGCCATCAACCAAAACAAAAAGCACTTTCCAGCTGCTCAGTCTACTTGTTCAGGACATTGTTCTGCACTGAATCAAACTCATAACAATAAGATTGGTACTGTGATGGTTACTTTTGGTTAGGAGCTTTGTGGTTGATGGGGGTATCTTTAACTCAACTGAGCTAGCAAGCAAAGAAAAAAAAAAACACTAGCCTTGCCAGCTCTATTCCCCAACAGAACAAGTGAGAGGCCACAGGGAATTAATGAAGGGACACTGCTGGCAGGACCATCCTGTGCCACCCCTGTTCTACAGCAGGAACAGGCCCCCACCATCTCATCGCACACTAGTGACCCCTGCTGGTTAATCAGACGCCCTCAAGCTTACCCCTTTTCAAACCTGACTATGACTATATCAGACTACATGAGGAATCTGATGCAACTACAACTATAGCTGAACATACAAAGGTTTTGCCTTAGTTCCTATTACATTTACAAAACATTACGTATAGATAAGCTTATAAATACATATATTTTCCACCTGTATTTCCTGCCCTGGGGGAGTTGACAGGAGATGCAGGGGTGGGCAGTCTAGATGGCTCAAGTAAACAGGAAGTGATGGGGGATGGCAAGCTCTCCTCTTCCTGCTTCAAATCTGATATTCTGTCCATTTGGGGGGTTTGGTCCATCCAATCTCCCTCCCTCTGTTCACCACCCTCAAATGCTGGGTTCCAGTCATTTCTTTCAACCTCTTCATCTTTCACATCATCCTCCCTCTTCACCTCCCCACTCTGCCTCTCCCCACCTTCCTCCTCCTCCTCTTCCTTTATGTTGGAGAGAATGAGCTCTTCCTCCCTGCTCATCCCATATCCATTCTTCCTCTCTATACTCTCCTCTACTTCTTCGCTTTTAATCAAACTGGATCTAAACTCCACCTCTGTGTAATCTGTGCTGTCCATTGCAGGCTCTGTCTTCATGTCTTCACCTGAAGAGGTGGGGCTTGAAGCTCCTAGAATGATACACTTATTCTGATTGGATATTTTCTTCAGTGAGCTCTGTGGAATCCACCAATTGTCTAAAGGGGGGAAAGGATGGCGAGGAGACAGTTGGTCATGGTCATCTCTGAGGAGAGAAGAGAGTTAACTGAAACAAACCCCTTTACATTAAAATGGAATCCTTATTATTTGCATTAAGTACTTTAATGAACACTTCACAAAGACTTTAAATGCAAGAAGTGATTCCCGAATGTCTCACATAGCAAGGTTAAACTATACATAAAACTATTTACAGAAAATACCTTATTAGTCTACCAGAAAACAGAGGCTTTGATTTGTAGTTCCCCTCCAATTAGCTTGTGTTACAGCTTCAGGGACAGGTATACAAGACTGCCACCAGCACAAGACTTTCAAAGATAAAGATTATGTACTGAAATACAGTATTTTAATCTTTAGCCTCATCTTCAAAAAAAAAAAAAAAAAAACACTGAGTATGGATCTTCTCTAATATGTTGCCATATTCCATGAAATCAGACCTTACAAGTGATCTATATGAGACCCATTAGCCAATGTTTAACACAAACAAATATGACCACGGCTACCCCATGCTTTCATTCATAAATGTTTCCACTATCATATGCAAATTTTGTGACATTACAATGTTAAATCATCCTCTTAGTTTCATTGCAAGTTATTTAAAGAATAGTGCATGACGGCAGTGGCATATTGTCATTAGATCTACATCGCTGCTAAGGGGTGTCGTTCGGCCCGACACCAGAGGACCGCGACCCCATTAGCTTTGATACAATCACAACAGAACATATTTTATTTTATTAATTTGATTACAAGAATAATCTCAAATAAGATAGTTCCCGCCCGGCTGCCTGCAAATAGTGTCAATCTCTTTTGTTCTACCAAGCTAGTTAACGCCTTTTTGACGTATATTCGCATTGATCCACATCAGATACTTTCAAATGTTCCCATTTCGTGACTGAGGATCGTTAGATGTAACGGTTTTTTTTATTTAAATTTTGACTTGAAAGACTGCCTAGTAGCGTACCAATAATTTAAACAGGACCGCAAAGACGCACCAGACTACACAGCCGTGGTATACCGGTTAGTAGTATTACATGGCTATTAACCAATCAGATTGCGAGATTTGTCCTACCCGTTTTATAAATCTATTTAAAATGTAGTAACGTCAACTGATTAATTTGCCTGAACAGCAAGTGCAAAGTTCCGGAAAACTGAAAAGCTTAACGACCAGTAGCCTACTTGACCAGCGAAACGCATGAAGACTTAAGTAACTCCACAACGAGTAGCAGGGTCCAAAATAATCTATACAAGGTAGCCTATAGTCTATAGTTTGTATTTTAAATTGTTCATGCAGCTAGTTAGACTTTTTGTTTTCGTTTTTGTATTCTAGTGTGCCATGTTTTCACCTTTTAGCTTTGCTAAACGTTGATTCGTCAGCGTTAAACTGATTAGAGAATTAACTAACGTTAGCTAGTTTGTAGACTATGTTGCCAGTTAAAGTACGGTAAGTCCAAACAACAAATTGTTGCTTGGTAAATTAAAAGTGAGATGACACACCGCAGGCTGTTTAAAATATAGCTTTTAAAGTTGTGTTGTCCGTCTTTGGCGAGTAATTACCAGACAGACATGAAGCGACATATGGCACTCAAACCGGTGGAATATCATGAATATTGGGATGGTTAACGTTTAGGGGCTTGCCGACACGACGCGAACAACACCCCCTAGTCGTGCCAATATTCATGATAACACGGGTTCTTGTGCCATGTCGCTTTAATCAGTTTCCGTTTTAGCTGCTGGCTCGACAGGCACACAAAAGCGTACTTGAGACAGTAAACCTGGGCCAACTGAGTACATGGGAAACCACGTGACACATAAAAAGCCACAATAATTAGGCTAGAAATAGACTAAATATTACAAAGTTAATTCTAAACGACAATGGCTTTGGGTAGGTTAAATGGGCACTTACCAAGTAAACGTCGGCTTCTTAGTTTATTAATGGTGTAATGTCGGTGCTCGGCACTTTAGCAGTGGGTATTCGTGAAGCAGGAGTTTTTGTATTGTGTACATATACTGATTGTGCAGCGCATCACTGTAAAACTGCCTAAACCACTTTCCGAATTTCCGCAACCTGATCTCAGCTGCCCAGTCTGAAAATAAATGACGAGGATCGAACAGTAACTGGCAGCGAAAGCATCTACAGACACACCAGTCCCCGTCCCATTCCCCTCTATCGCCATCTACCGCTACGGAGCGAATTACGCTCACTCGCTTCGACTGCACTTGGGAGAAATATCGCTCAAGCATGGAATTAACTTATACATCCGAAATGATGACTAACTTTATCAAATCGTTTAATGTAGACTGCGCTATTACTACAGCAGAACATGTACACTTGGAAAATCAGACAAATCCGAACACTGAAAAAAAAAAGGCAGCAACAATAAGAGCCTAGCCAAGGTACCGTAATGGTTGGATAATATAAACAAATGCTTCCATTTTTGATACGTTAACCTTCTCTGATTTTGTCACAGAGTGAAACATATTTCTGCCTCACTGATAATTCCTGTAGGATCATTAGCGACACAATTTAGATACTATATCAACAACGCTCCAAGAGAACACATCTGCATTTCCTTTCCTGGAGATGATCATACTCTAGGCCAGTGGTCCCCAGTCTTATCCATAAAGGGCCAGCGTGGGTACACACACCCGATTCTACTAATCAAGGTGCTTAGCAAAGACTTGTGTGGTTTATTAGTAGATCAAGACTGGGGACCGCAGTCTCTAAAACGTGTAAAGCATCTAATTAAGAAAAATTAACAGCTTGTTAAAATTCTGGGATTGCAGTTGAGGTTGAAAACCAGCGTACACAGTGGTCCCCCAGGACTGAGTGTGAGAGCCACTGCTCCAGGCCGTTTGAGTTGACAGGAAGCTACCAGAAATGGCCACCCTCCTGTTGCTTGCCAGGGAATTTTTTCCAGCCCTCTGTCAGTTTTTTGTTTTTTAAAGTTTTGTTGTACTTGATCTCTCTCCCTCTGTTCAAACTCTATTAGGGGAACTACTGGAGGTGTACAGTGAAAGCCCCAGATACACTGCTTGTGAATTTAACTCGTATAACAGAATTACACTAAACCCCTGGGCCAGTGAGAAAGAGTACCACTCTATACTCTTAACCAGTAAGACCAGTGCAGATACACAACTTTACTGCACACACAAGGGAACCTACTGAGCACTTTAGACGACTGCATACATAGGTAAGAGAATATGCAACAGTACATATTTCATCAAAAACAAATTATAATTATATTTGCACTTCAGTCTTTAACAAGCTCAAATCAAAATCACTCCCAACAGTGAATTTTTAAGTTTTACAACATAAGCGCTCACCGTTTTAATCTGACGATCTGAACTTTCCACACCAACAGACCAGTGTGGGACTAGCATGTTGCCTTGGAACTTCCAGAACTGGGTATGTACACGGAATGTTCTAGAATAAATCCGAGGTGTGGTGCTGCCCTTCTCCACTCAAGCAGAGGGTTTAACTTGAATTTAAATAAGAAAACATCCAGCCATATCAACGGATCATAACATGTAGAAATACTGTATAATCTCCATAAACACGGACAAACAGTTCAGAGGTCCTTGAGTCCTTAAAATGGAGGAAAGCCACGTCATACAGCTGAGACAATTCAGCGGCCCAAATGCAATAACCCTCCAGCCCCAGACATCACCAACCATTACAGCATTTTATTCAAATGGACAACTGACACCAACTGAATATTTCATGCTCTTGTGAGCCACAGAAGTTTTCTTCCTCCCCATCTTTAGTCACTAAACTTTCATACTGAAATTACTTCAGTCCCCAGAAAAATGAACACCATTGTACAAATAGTGAATGACAGATGTGCATGTGTCTAATCCCACCAAATTCACAGTGGTCAACAAAATAAATAACATTTGTGAAGTTCCTTTCATGGATATCAAAGTGCTTTAGAGTCAGACTTTGTAAAAAAGAGTCAAGGACCAAGTTCATTTGTCTCCAAGCGTACTTAACATCTTTGTACTTAATACTTTTCCTTTTTCACTGAATACTAAAAATGTAATTAAAAAAAGACCAGATTCAACCTTAACTCAAACAATGGGAACGCTGATGACAGCACTAAGTCAGAATCTCACATTAGTCTCTCCAGAGTTTTCTGGGGATGGACCAGAAGTTCTGAAATGTTTTTAAATCCACATACACGCTCTCCACTTTTGGAATTTGTCAGTGTGACGTCTGACTACTTTATTCAGTGAAGCTCTGTTAACACAATGCACTCTCCTGTAAGGGTGTTCTGGTGTACATTCATGTTTGATTTACATGTGAAGCTCTTCCCACACTGGGCACAGAGTTATGGGTGCTCCCCTGTATGAATGTGCTGGTGAGCTGTTAGGTTTGACGCAAATCTGAAGGTCTTCTCGCATTTGGAGCAGTGGTACGGGCGCTCTCCTGTATGACGACGCTGGTGTGATGACAGACTGCTGGAATGGCTGAAGGTCTCCCCACACTGGGAGCACTGGTACGGACGCTCTCCTGTATGAATTCGCTGGTGTACTGTCAGGTCCGATGCAAACCTGAAGCTCTTCTCACACTGGGTGCACTGGTATGGGCGCTCTCCCGTATGGCGACGCTGGTGTGACTTCAGACTGCTGGCATGATTGAAGGTCTGTTCACACTGGGTGCAGTGGTACGGGCGCTCTCCCGTATGACGACGCTCGTGTGACTTCAGACTGCTGGAATGACTAAAGGTTTGTCCACACAGGGAGCAGTGGAATGGTCGCTCTCCCGTATGACGACGCATGTGCTCTGTCAGACTCCCTGAATGAGTGAAGCTCTCCCCACACTGGGAGCAGTGGTAGGGGCGCTCCCCTGTATGAATCCGCTTGTGTCTGTTAAAAGCATTGGAGTGGGTGAAGGTCTTCCCACACTCAGAGCAGCGGTACGGGCGCTCTCCGGTGTGGATCCTCACATGTTCTCTCAGGTGTGATAAAAACCTGAAGCTCTTGCTACACTGAGGGCAGTGGTATGGGTTCTCCACCAATGAATGGGTTCGCTCGTGCGTGGTCAGACGTGACTTTGTTTCGAAACTCTTCTCACACGTGGAGCAGTGGTACGGGCACTCTCCTGTGTGGATATGCTGGTGTACCGTCAAGCGCGATTTGAACCTGAAGCTCTTCCCACACTGAGAGCAGTTGTACGGGAGTTCTGGTGTATGAATTCGCTCATGAACTCTCACGTGCGATACAGATCTGAAACCCTTCCCACACTGGGAGCAGTGGTACGGGCGCTCTCCTGTATGAATCCGCTCGTGTGTCGTCAGACGTGATTTAGATCTGAAGCTCTTCCCACAGTGGGAGCAGGTGTGGGCCCCTGGAGTGCCTGTGTGGGACTGTGTCGGGGTGGGGAGTGTTTTAGGGGGTGTGGGGTGCTCATGTGTGCTGCTGGGAGGCAGTGGGTCCTCTGCTCCATTTCCTCCAGACCTCAGAATCCTGCTGTGCTCCTCTGGGTGAACCTTCTCAATGTGCTGGTGAAGCTTCGCTTCTTCCATGTGAATGAATGGGCACTGGGAGCAGGCAAACACCTCAGACTCTCCTGTAGGTAGCAAAGACCAGATATAAACAGATTTTTAATATAGTGACATTTTCAATGGATTTCAAAGGTAATAAAGTTAGAAACATTGAAGTCGAAAAAAAAGTTTTTCTTTTTACATGACATACCAGAGGTGCCATTAAAAGAACAGGAAAAGCAGTACAATTCTGTGCTTATGGAAATTACTGATAATACATACAGCATATACTAATGATAATACATGTATAATATACCAATGATAAGACATTTATCATATACCAATCATAATACGCAGATCATACACCAATGATAATACATGCATCATATACCAATGTTGATACATATATCATATACCAATGATAATACACACATCCGCAGTAGTTTACTGATTGGACACAATATTACAATAAAAAAATCCAACAAAGAATAAAACAGGAAGTGATTCTTCAGCTACATTACCTTTACTGAAGGAGATAATGGGAGATCCAAGGGAGGGCATTCTAGGCTGCTTGAGCAGACAGGAAGTGACCAAACATGATGAGCCCTCCTCTTCCTGTTGCTTGCAGTTTGATGTCCTTTTTGTCAGCCCTCTGCCAGTTTTAGAGGTTTGTTCCATTTCATCCCCCTCTTCATCTTTCACACCAGCCTCCCTCTTCACCTCCCCACTCTGCCTCTGCCAACCTTCCTCCTCCTCTTCCTTTATGTTGGAGAGAATGAGTTCTTCCTCCCTGCTCATCCCATATACATTCTTTCTCTCTATACCCTCCTCTATGTCTTCACTTTTAATCAGAGTGGATCTGAACTCCAGCCCTGTGTCATCTGTGCTGTCCATCACAGGCTCTGTCTTGAGTCTTCACCTGAAGAGGCGGGGCTTAAAGCTCTTAAGAGTGAAGCACAGATTATGGTTGGATAGTTTATTTTGTGAGCTCTGGAATCAACTAATCTTATAAAGGGAAGGAAGGGTGAGAGGAGACAGTCGGTCATGGAGAGAGGGGTTTCTGAAGACTGAGGATAGAAATATCTATATGGAGAGAAGACAGGTACATTTACATGAATATCCAAGCCAAAGGCGGACATTATGCGAAACCAAATTTTATGACCCAGCTCGAAAGCAAACTAGCTGTTAAATCTATTTTAGGATGTGTTAGAGCGACAGATTTAACGAACTCATTAAGCTATTCAATACGCCTTGGTAACAAATGTTAGGCCTACAAAAATAAGCGTATGTAAAACCTACATCGTAGGCAGTCGCGACCATACTGCTTTGAGCGGCACTAGTGCATTGTAATTAGTCTAGTCACTTTCGCATTTTCATTATAATATTGTCTTGATTTTTATTTTGAAAAATCACTTGTGACAATTTCCAGAGATTTCCGTTCCAAACCAACACTGCTTCCTCGGCATAAGTTTGCAGTTCTGGTGCACAGAAAACGTACGCAGCGACCGTTCACTGGACTGTAATCACAGCGCTTTACACCAGCGAACGCATAACCCCAACAGAGACTTTATCGCCACCATGTGCACAAATAGGACACACATTTTCAACGCAATGTGTCAACTTTTGTTTTGCTAATGTAGCCTCATTGCTTAATCTAAAATATACGCCAAGCCTACTAACTTGTACGAGAACAGCAGTAACATGGAATCATCTTGTAAAATCCACAATGACAAATTCGATTCCAAACGTTTCTCCGCTTGTTATTCCATCTAAACAAGTTGCTTGGCTATTTAACAGACATCCTTCCATTTATCAGAGCTGATGTCTGTGTTTATTCGGTTCTTTCATAGCGTATTGCCGTCTCTTCTGCTTGACGTGTAAACACTAGAATAGAAAGCTAGCTAAGATGGAAGCATGGAAATCCTACAGTTTGGCGAATAAACAGCTTCGCGGCGTCGTTAGTTGGGCAAGCTAGATGGCAATCTGCAAAATTACTTGTTCGCTACTGAGAAAGTCATTTACTCACCATTGCAAGTTATCATGGTCCACATCTGCCAAACATTTCTCGCTGGCTGATCTCAAATTCGTGTCTTAAAACAAACAACGAGGCTTTCGCTGACAGTGAAGGCCTCTACAAATACCCCAGTACAAACAGTCCTCTATCGCCATCTGTCCCGGAGGTGCACTATAACACACGGACGCTCTCCGAGAAAGTACAATTCCCACGCTCGTATGGCTGTTCTGCGCTGACGGGGGGAGCGGTTCTTATACAGTTCAGTGGGGGTTCTTAACCATAGACATATATACACATATGTCTATGTTCTTGATTGACGATAGACTGTGAGGATTACGCAAGCCAATCGCTTGTCGCTTGCCTCTTTCGCAAATACGGCAGCTGAGTTCAGTCAGTTATTGAGTGGGATGAAAATGCAGAATTCCCGACCTACGTGCAAGACTCAGACGCCCACTAACAGTACAGACAGGCCCACATGTGTTATATGTAGTTGAAAGAGAGGAGGGACCTCTCTCCTCCTGGCCCATGCACAATGAACGATCGAGGAAAGATCCAAGAAATATTGGTCTCTCTTCCCTTTTAAATATTATTATTATTTCAGGGAAATATAACATTTTAAGGTGATAAGAAAATTAACCCTCTGGTCTGACATTGATTTTTTGAGAGACACACACTCTCACATTTTGACTCTTTATTTAGGTCCACATTTTATAAAATACATCCTAACGGCCCAAATATATTTCAGTTGCTGTCTGAAGGCCTTCACTTGAGTAGCAGAAAGAGTACCAGTAGGGATAAAGCAAACAAAATGCAGGTTAGACATTTGCATCTTAATTTCACTTACAAGAAACATCATGGGTACAAGAAACATCTTCTCCATCCATATACCACGACTGCCTATAATATTTTGCTAGTCGCTTTGCTCACCATTTTGCCAGCCCCATTATCCTAAGACCTCTGACCACTAGCCTGTGGACATGGCCAATGCTTCCAAATATAAAAACTAGAAGTTGGCACTTATACCCGAGTTCTGTTATGGCTTGTAGTAATGGCTGGTGTTTTAATTGTTTAGTAAGAAATGCTTCACAGCCTACTTCACATACATTGGATCATTACAGTACAGACATATTTATCTCCTATTCATCCCAGATAACACAGTTTCACAGAGGATCCATCATAAACCCAAAACCCAGGATAGAGCTTTGACCAGTTTGGGCTTCTTAAAGGCAGGAGATTCAAAGTGAGGCTGGAGGTGAGTGTCACAGTAAGAGGCCAGACACACCAGACAGGACTTGACGGCTTTGCGCTTCCTCCCAGTGCAGAAATCACACACCCCGTCTCCAGGTCCAGCATAACAGTGAGCAGGAAGAGCAGTTTGGAGTCCTGTCTTCTTTAGTTTCTCCACCACTTCAGCCAACATGGTGTTTTTCTTAAATCAGGCCTGGGAGTGAAGGTCTCTGTGCACTGGGGATACCTGTAGACGCCAGTATGCTCATTCTGATCCCAGTAGACCTGAATACAGCCCATACAGTAACTGTGTCCACGGGCAGTAGTCACCGGATCCTTCAGTAGATCCAGACAGATCGCACATCTGTACTGGTCCTGATGCAGTAAACCTCCACCTTCAGCCATTTTACTGCTCACACTGACAAAGTTTAGTTTTGTTTCTGTGAAACTGAGGGACATAAATAATGAATAAGACTTCCTGGTTCAGCCCACAGCTGCAGCAGGTGTGGTGCTAGACAAAGGCTAGGCTGAGCAGAGAGGGATCTACTCATAAATACCAGTGGAGAGAGCACACACACCTGGTTTGAGTTAGGTAATCAGCCCGGGTGCTTAAAGGTCATTTATTTATTTAGTTTATTTTGCAGTCTTTGCTTGTGTGTTTGTCTGAGCACAAAAAGAAAGAACACCTGCCACTGAAAAGCTGGAGGAGCTGGTCAGCTGAAAAGCTGCTGCTCAGTTTTGCTTTCTTTTATCTTTGGTATTTTAGTTTGTTGTTTTAGTTTATTGTTTTTGCCCAAAAACCATGAGGGGGAAGGGTAAAGTTGTCTCTCTCCATGCGGAAAATGGCAGCCCCCTCCCGGAACTGCCACATCTCCCTCCACGCATACGAAGGGGGATTGATGATTCTTTCTTTAGCCCTAACCCTTAACCTTAACCCTACACAATGAATATCACTGAATGACCCAAACGGTGGCAGAATAAAACTCCCTGATGGGAAGAAATCTCGAAAGGAACCTGGCTATAGAGGAGGAGTCCATCCTCCACTGGCCAGCCTGGTGTAGCAGAGTCGCTATAGAATGGAATGTAGCAGAAAAGCTATCGGAGATCTATCACAGCCAATTAAATGGGTTAAGCAGGTTACAGCTGAGGTGACCGCTAACAGGAATAATAGAAGACGAAATGGCATGGTTAGAATAGTGCAGTTTAGAGGAGCCCAGTGATGGATATGGAGCTCCAGACAGCATCGAGGCATGGGCAGGGGAGGAGCACGGCTGAAGCAGTCCATGACCGTGGAGCGAGGGACAGGACTGGAGCGATCCTGTGGACTCAGGGTGAGGTAGGGGCAGGAGCCACTGGGAAAGGATATAGCGATGGAGCGGTTCCGGGATATAGTCTGGGGCAAGAGGGTGAAGGGCTTTGTAGGTGAAGAGGAGGACCTTGGAATCAGCCCTGGGTTTAATCAGGAGCCAGTGAAGGTGTACAACCACAACCAACAAGGCTCTTATTCTCTCACAACGTTTTACTGCTCACGCTGCCAGAGAGTGTAGTTTAATTAATTTGAGAGTGTAGTTTTGTTTCACTGAAACTGTGTGACAGACAGAAGGATGAATTCCTGGTTCTGCCCAAAGCTGCAGGAGGTGTGGTGTTGGACTGAGGCCAGGCTGAGCAGAGAGTGGAGATTTACTCATATCACACACACACACATATGTCAGTGTGCATGGTGATGAATATCACTGAATGACTGCACAGAAACATGGAATACATTAACATATTTTTTGAGCTATATAAAGCATTTAATGACATACTCATGTGTGTAACCTGTTTCTAAAAGGAGAGGAGATTCATACTTAATCTCCCCCCCCCCCCCACCACCACCACCACCACCACTACTACTACCACCATTACACCACCACACACAAACACTCATACAAACTCACGTACTCAGGAACAATCACACACATACACACATAAACACACACAACCAGTCATGCACACACACACACACATAAACACACAGTCATGCACACACACACACAATCACACACATAAACACACAGTCATGCACACACACACACACATAAACACACAGTCATGCACACACACCGGTAATTAAGTGGCCTGGTGCCTCGTGCTGGGGAGACAGTGAAGGTGTACAACCAAAACCAAAAAGGCCCTTGTTCTCTCATCATGTTTGACTGCTCACATTGACGGAGGCAGAGTTTAGTTTCGTTTCTCTGACAGTAAAGTTTTGTTTCTCTGAAGCTGCGTGACAGAGAGAGACGGAGTCTGGTTGTCCTGGTTCAGCCCACACCTGCAGGAGGTGTGGTGCTGGACTGAGGCCAGGCTGAGCAGAGAGTCACACACACAAACACACATATGACAGTGTGGTGATTGTTTGTTTAGTAACTTGAATCATGATGACTGAATGACTGTGCAAAAATATGGAATATATGCACATATATTTAACTGCACTTCATGCTTACTTGAATTCATGTACTTACATGCTCTTGGGAGCTTCCAGTTTCTAAAGGGAGTAAAGAGTCATACTTGACGCCCCCACCACACACAAACACACTTGTACACAAACACACAAATATACAAAAGCACACACGCACCGTTAAGGCTTTAAGCATGGATCGTATTATTCTCTCTCTCCTCTCTCTCTCTCACTCTCCTCTCTCTCTTCCTCCCCTCTCTCTCTCTCTCTCTCATTCAAATTCACATTCAAATGTGCTTTATTTGCATGAAAAGTAAACTGCATTGCAAAAGCAAGAGACATACAAAATCAACCAGAAGAGGGGAGAAAGAAAAAAAAGTAACAGCCCCCCAAACACATACACACGCACACACACACACACACACACACGCATACACACGCGCACACACACACACACACACACACACACACACACACACACACACACACACACAAAGACACATATATACACACATCCTCACACACACACACACATACACACACACACACACACACACACACACACAAAGACACATATATACACACATACTCACACACACACACGCACTCACACCCAGGTTTAAACATGTTTTGTTCATAATATAACAATTTATGAATTACCAGTATGGTAATGGACACAGATGATAATGGTACAGACCATATTTAGTCCACACCTCTCTTAAGTATGGCAGCAGAGACATACTGAGCTCCCGCCTACATCGCAGTGTCCCTTCCCCGGCAAGAATTTCTAATTTATTGCTCCGATGTGTGAATGATTATCGTGCAGTGATTGTGAAATATGATTTCTGATTGAGAGAACTGGGCAGGAAAGCAGAAGTGGGCTCTGTCTCACTAGATGCGGTAGCACACGCTTCTTCTCTTTAGCCAGCAGGTCTTTTGTGCGACCAATTTCATTGCAAGCTTGGTCACAGTGTCTGTACATTGTTATTCACCAGGACTGTCTTTGTATAATAATGAACTCCGGAAAGAGAACTATTCCTTTTAATACGCACCATATCAGACAGTAAACAGCCAATCGACGGACAGCAATAACCACAGACTGTTACATGGAGTGTTACCACAACCATTTGTTTATTTCATTCTTCTTGTAAACAATCACAGCATGTAGAACCCAACACACCCCAGTATAATGCAAAACAACAACAGCCATAAAATCAAGTGTCTTAATGATTTTACAGCAGCACCTCCATATAAACGCCATTACCATGATGCTGTGACATATCCCACACATGGTAATGTGTGGCATGGTGAAACCAAAATTCATAAAATACCCTAAAATAAAAGCTGAGAATCTGCAGTTAAACCACATGTGAATACCCTGATTACAAATCTAAAATAGAGGAGTACAGAGTAAACTAAAGAAAAAGTATGTCTTTGCCCCAAACATTATGGAGATGACTGCAATATTGGAACACAAGCATTAGAATGACTGGATCTGCTTAAATGTGTCCAAAACTGAAGTTAAATTCCACACATCATCTATTCATCTATTTTCTTAAATGGCTAATTCTTGGCTAGGGTAGGGGGGGGGGGGTGCTGGAGCCTATCCCAGCATGCAGTGAACAAGAGACAGGAATACACCCTGGACAGGTTGCCAGTCCATTGCAGGGCACACACACCATTCACTCATACGCTCATTCCTACGGGCAATTTGGAATCTACAAGTAGCCTAACCTGCATGTTTTTGGACAGTGGGAGGAACTGGAGTACCGGGAGGAAACCCACACTGAAAGGCCCTTGGGATTCGAACCAAAAACCTTCTTGCTGTGAGGCGACAATGCAAGTCACTGCTCCACCGCAGAGCTTGTAATTTTCACCCAGGTCTGAAAAAACCTGACCAGAACGCCCTGATTCTGACATTTTATGCAGGGCTTGGTTGGGGTTGGACCCTTTGTAGCTGGCTCTTTAAATTTTGAGCACAGAGCGCTGTGTGAGCTGGATGGCAGCTGTAGGCCAGCGAGTCTAAGCTGAGCTCTGTGAGTGACAGAATGGACGCCTCAGAGCCGGGGAGAAAGAAGTTATAGTCAGGGGAGAATGAAGTGAGGCAGCAGCCATCGAAAGGAAAATCCCAGGTCTGGACAAACTTTTACATGGTGTTATGATCGAGCTGCAGACGAAAGCGTGGGGTTTGTAAAATGCTAATGCTGTGATGCCCTGCTTATATACGGCAGCCGCAAAACAGGAGCATTAATGTTAGCACACTGCACAAGCCCCGCCTCCAAACTCCATCCACTGATCCCACCCAGACATCAACTGCATCTTCTCCAATCAGAACACCGATGATGCCCCAAACTACAGTGTGTTTGTGTCTCAAAGTCGGGTTCAGACAGGGCTGGACTTTCAAAACACTGCAACACACAGAGTCTGACCAGGTTCAGGATGAAAAGAAGGCGGGGTCATGTAGGGTAGGGCTGAAAAGAAGGCGGGGTTATGTCGGGTTGGGCTGAAAGAAGGCGGGGTCATGTAGGGTTGGGATGAAAAGAAGGCGGGATCATGTAGGGTAGGGCTGAAAAGAAGGCGGGGTCATGTAGGGTTGGGCTGAAAGAAGGCGGGGTCATATCGGGTTGGGCTGAAAGAAGGCGGGGTCATGTAGGGTTGGGCTGAAAGAAGGCGGGGTCATGTTGGGTTGGGATGAAAGAAGGCGGGGTTATGTAGGGTTGGGCTGAAAATTTTGGGCCGTTTCAAACTGTACAGCGCTTAGCCTCCCTTTATTTTTATTTAATTAATTAATTTCCTTGTTTCATTCATTAAATTAATTTTCAGTTTTTCCCTCTCTTTAATTACAGTTAATTGTCCATTCACTCCCTGCCTCATCCCAGACAACACAGCTTTACAGAGGACCCACAATCAACCTGAAACCCAGGATAGAGGGGCTGAGTGAATATGGGCTGGATGCTGTGCAGGAGGGTCATTGTGTCAGAGATGCTGTAGAAGGACAGAGTTCCTGCCCTGTGATCCAGGTACACTCCTATTCTGGAGGAGGGGGGAACAGAGATTTCAGTGCTCCTGTTATCGTACATGAAAGAGTAACTGGAGGGAGAGCAGCGCAAACTACAGGATTTTATATTATGTCCCATAATACAGTCTTCACTACTTCCTTTCCTGCTGATCTCTTTATATGACATTGCTATAGAAACCCCTCCCCCACTCCACTCAGCCTCCCAGTAACAGCGTCCAGACAGACCCTCTCTGCACAGCACTTGGGGCGAGCACTCAAATCTGTCTGGATGATCAGGATATGACTGGATCTTTCCCACATAGGTCACCTCCCTGTTCCTCTCAGACAGGGAAAGGAGTCTGTGTACTGTGTTGGGGTCCAGTGTGAGCTGACAGGAATCTGAGAGAGCAAAAGGAGAGAAGAGAGCTCAGTAATCATAATAATAAACATCAATTTTATGAAGATTTAAATTTCATGTTTTACTCCTTTCTCATGTTATTTCTATTTGAGCCCAATGGGGACTGGGCATGTCTAATTCCCACCCCAGTTTGGAACGGCCAATCATCTGCAGCCATGCTCATGCTGTGAACCCCACTGTTGATTTGGGAGAGTAACTTTGGACACCCAAGGTTCTCCTCCGAAACACGTGGTGTCACCAGCTGCTTATTTTCACACCACAGACTACAGCTAAGCTCACAGAACAGAGTCAGAGGAGGACCTTTCATACGCAACTTTCGCATGCAGTCCATGGGAACCCAATCGACCAGCAGGGAGATGGACATGGACCCCTAACCGACTTAGCACTGCCTACTTTTTCAAATAAATTCTGTGTGATGTAATTTTCTTTTCTTATTTTATTATTTATGAATGTATATAATTTTCTATGCCATTTTCTCTTATTTTACATGCAATTACAGACTCACATTGAACATTTTATTTAAACCATGTAAAAATGTTCATGTAAATATATACATAAACATAAATGCACTCACACTACTCAAAACATTTTTTTAAACTACTGGTCAAAAGTTTTAGAACACCTTCATTTTTCCAGTTTTTATTGAAATTTACGCAGTTGTCTCAATGTACTCTGAACTTACAGCATAGAACAAATAAACAATTGAGATTAAAAAAAGAAATCATGGAATCGCACTGTTTAACACAATTTAATCTAAATTTTTTGACTCATCCAAGTAGCCACCCTTTGCAGATATAACAGCTGAACACACTTGTGGCATTCGTTCTACAATGGAAGTCAAATATTGTTCGGAAAGATCTTCCCAACACTGTTGCAGAAGTTCCCACAAATGTGTTGCACTTGTAGGTTGCTTTGATTTCACCCTTCTGTCCAGTTCAACCCAAACCAGCTCGATGGGGTTTAAGTCCAGAGACTGTGCTGGCGATTCCATTATTTGAAGCCTACCTTCTTGTTCTTTTCTTCTAAGATAGTTCTGACATAGCCTGGAGGTCTGTTCAGGGTCAGTATCTTGCTGTAGGATGAACCCTTTGATCAACTAGGCGTTGACCAGAGGGTATTGCGTGGCGCTGCAAAATCCTGTGGTAGCCCTTTTGATTCAGGGTGCCAGTCACTCTGTGCAAGTCGCCAACTCTGGATCCAGCAAAAGAGCCCCAGACATTCACGCTTCTTCCTCCATGTATGACAGTTGGTGTCCATCCTTTCACCTACTCGACGGCATATAAAAACCCTGCGTGATGAACCGAAGATTTAAATTTTGATTCATCGGGCCATAAAACCTTCTACCAGTCTTCAGTAGTCCACTGCCGGTGCTTCATGGTCCAGGGAAGCCTCTTTTTCTTATTTAGCCATTTTAGCAATGGCTTTCGTACTGCCACTCAACCTGTCAAACTTGCAGATTGAAGTCTTCTCTTCTTGTTGAAACTGAGTCTTCCTTACTTCAACCACTGCTAAGTTGTGCATGAAGCTGTTGTCCTGTGAGCCGCCTATCACGCAAGCTGTTCACTCTCTGAAACTTGTCTTCTGATTCTGATTCTGTTGTGGCTTTGGGTCTGCCGGACCTCTTCCTGTCAGTTTCCTCCAGTTTCCAAGTGCCTTTCGATGGTGTAGGAAACTGCACTCACTGACACTGTGGCTTTTTTAGCAATTTCTCTAAAGGAAAGACCTACACTTTTAAGGGTTATAATGGTCTGTCTGTCTTCCTTTGTTAATTGTTTTTTTCTTGTCATTATGATAGGAATATACTACTTCCTGCAGTGCATTATTTTCCAAATAATGCTTCGGAGGGTGTAGTAATACAGTCTGTTCCAACACTGATTTTATACAGCCAGAGTGTTTATA
Organism: Anguilla rostrata; assembly: GCF_018555375.3. Lineage (NCBI taxonomy): Eukaryota > Metazoa > Chordata > Actinopteri > Anguilliformes > Anguillidae > Anguilla > Anguilla rostrata. Next base: position 66,300,115 of record NC_057936.1, read on the forward strand.
AGTAATCAACAAAAGTTGGGACGCCTGTAGGAATTGTTTGCATCAATTTCCAAGGCTTAATTTACTTCCATTGCTGCAGAAAAGCTTAAGTTGTTAACCCATTAGTTGATCCCTGAAAAGGGCCTTTTTTATAATTCTGAAATTTATATTATTTTTCAGTTTTTGATAACCTAAACCTTTTTTTTTAACCTCTGGCAGTTTACCACTTTACTTTGTACCATTTCAGGTCATTCACTGGACTTGAGCTGCTTAAATTCCAATAAAACTGGAAAAATGGGGGTGTTCTAAAACTTTTGACCGAGTGTATATTCCTGTAATTGTTTTTAAAAACAAAAGCAAAACAGAAAATAACATGCATTTCAGGACATTTGAAAGCCTTTCCTCACCATTAAAAACAAATGAAAACAAATGAGATGCAAGTAAAAAAAACCTAAAAGAGATATATAATAAAACTTAAATTCCAAAACCTGTAAATTCATGAAACTCACTCTGCATGTTCATTTCCCCCCAAGAGCCAAATAAATATAGCAATAATTTAAATAAATAGAAAATAATAATAATAATAATAATAATAATAATAATAATAATAAATTGATGTCCAAATTAATTGTTTTGAACCAGCATAGAGAAAACATTTTTAAACCTTGTGAGGTAAAATTCAATTAACACAGCATAAGACTCATCCTCATCCACTCTACATCACTCACACACCAAATACTCTTAAAGCCTCAAGAGCTCAGAGACCAGCCCCCGAAATGCCACCACTGGGTCTATCACCAGCCCCCTAAACGCCACCACTGGGTCTATCACCAGCCCCCTAAACGCCACCACTGGGTCTATCACCAGCCCCCTAAACGCCACCACTGGGTCTATCACCAGCCCCCTAAACGCCACCACTGGGTCTATCACCAGCCCCCTAAACGCCACCACTGGGTTTATCACCTGCCCCCTAAACGCCACCACTGGGTTTATCACCTGCCCCCTAAACGCCACCACTGGGTTTATCACCTGCCCCACCTTTATTTTGGTCTTAGGTGTGAGACTGCCAGTTTAGAGACCCCAACAAAAAGATGATCAGCACCAACATGTACTTTTTCAGTGCCTACAACAGAGACCCCACTATCAAAATGAAGCCCAAACCTCCTGCATAGGTCCTCTAATAGGAACATGGTCAGATGGCTACAATGAGCAAATGCATGGAGCAGTAACCCCTCCTCCCCACAGAAGGGGCAGCCCTCCCCCAGCGCAAGATCAATATGTGCCAGGTGACTATTCATAGCAAGAGCTCCGTGTATGAGCCTCCATTGGAGGTCTCCAGACCCCTGTGATTCGTACAGCAGTCTCTAATTTTAGGCTAACGGTGCAAACCCCTCCTCCTGCCACAACCCTGCTGTTAGCGCTTCCAGTCTAGAGCAGTACAGGTACGTTTTGTACAAAGCCTTTTTGCCAGCATGCTCAGCTGTGGGGCCTTAAAAGTGATAAGCAGTGCCTGTCCCTCCAGCCATGTGCCCCCCCCTCCATGCTTCTCTCTATTTATGCTTTCATCTTCTCATGTTCTCCAGGTGTGAGAGCCCAGCTGATGGCCTCGATGAGCACATATGGACCTCCTGGGTTCGGCCAGCGCTCTCCCTGTCACCAGCACCTTTTCTGTAGTTTGTTGTTTTGTTTTACTTTTGCACCACACCTACATTTACCCTGACTGACTGCATCATAGTTTCACTTTGAGTACGGTCACACGCTGTTGTGTATTTGCAGTTGTGTAACTTATTTTGTTAAGTAAATCTTTTAATTTAATCTTGTTTCACGTGTGGTCTCCCTCAATGTTGCACTGCCCCGAGTCAGGTGGTAGTAACACCTGCTTGACATCCTGGCACACCCTCCCAGTTTCTCTGCACATACTGCAAGTCCCCAGGTGCCCCCCCCCGCCCACCCCCCAAAAGCAAGTCTATCCTGAATATGGAAAATACTGTTTTTTAGTTTAAATATGAATAAAATAATATTTTAGTCATTTTGTTTTTAGATTTTCAGGTTGCTTCATTGCGTTAATGTATGTTTAATTACAGACTCACATTGTAAGAAGTCCTCTCTGGTCCTGGGCTCTACAATATGGACTTTTCCCACTGTAGGGAGAGTTCACAAGGGAAGATGAGCTCCTAATGATAACCTTTATTTTTATTTTTATTGGAGAAACAAAATTCAATTTTAACAATAAAATGAATTTAAATGACCGCCCATTCAGGAATAAAGTAAATATAAAATAGTCTGATTCATAGAACATAATGTGTATCATTATTTTTGTCAGTAGAAGGCTAACATGAGAAGACACACATGAGCATTTACATTCAGAACTGATACCAGTGGCATTCTACACAAACTACCTCCAGATGTGTGTCATGCCACAAATCATTCTACACTGAGTTACTGTTACCTTGGGCTGTACTCTGACTATACTCATACTCTACACTGAGTTACTGTTACCTTGGGCTGTACTCTGACTATACTCATACTCTACACTGAGTCACTGTTACCTTGGGCTGTACTCTGACTATACTCATACTCTACACTGAGTCACTGTTACCTTGGGCTGTACTATGACTATACTCATACTCTACACTGAGTCACTGTTACCTTGGGCTGTACTCTGACTATACTCATACTCTACACTGAGTTACTGTTACCTTGGGCTGAATTTCAGAGAAACAGACACTATGACCTGCTGCTGATGTCTTATGCAACAGAAATATTGTGTGTAAGTGTAGGTGTTTGTCTGCTAACGTATGTGTATTTTTTTGTGTGTTTGTGACAACAGAGACCTCACCGCTACACAAATTTTCTACATCATTTTATGGTCCAGTTGATTATATTTGCTTAAGGTCAGCATTCATTATTTTAAAAGAAAGAAGTGATGAAAAAGTATTTCAGTAGTTCCAACCTGTTTGAGGGATTTTGACTAATTCCTCCTTGCAGACGTCCTCCAGTCGCTCTTTCAGTTCCGAGACAGATTTCCTCACAGGCTCAAAAGAGACGTGTGGACTGACAGTGATGCTGGGAAAGTCTCCAGGACTAGGAGGGGCACAGAGAGACTGACAGTTCTGCAGACAGACAGACAGAACAAACTCGTCTCAATACTGATTTCTATGCAGATGCCAGGAGCCGATCTTTGTAAATAAGAAAAATGCCTCACCTTGTATGTACAATGTACAAAGTGCAGACTGTCAGAGAGCCAGTGATGTTACCTGGAGGAAATGGATGTGATCTTCTGTGTGTGAAAGCTGCTCCATCTTAGCATCTCTCCTCCTCAGCTCAGCAATCTCCTGCTCCAGTCGCTCCAGGAGTATTTCAGCCCGACTCACTTCAGCCTTCTCCTGATCTCTGATCAGCTCTTTCACCTCAGAGCGCCTTCTCTCAATGGAGCGGATCAGCATTGTAAAGATCCTCTCACTGTCCTTCACTGCTGCTTTTGCAGAGCGCTGTTAGGAGACACAGAGAGGAGGGCTGTACATTTTAACTAGGCCTTTCACTCAGCTCTTACTGGGACCCCAGACAGCCTGTTCACCACAGGGTGGCTCAGTGCGATTGAGCCCCACAGGTCTGGAAAGTGGCTCAACACTGGGCTCCTCACTGGCTGACTGGAGGAGAGCCCTGACTGAGCCCTGAAATGGCTCTTCCAGCAGCCAGCTGTTGTCTTCTCCCCTGGTCAGTACCTACCTTGAGTGACTGCACAGTCTGTCTCAGATCCTGCAGCTCCTTCTCTCTCTCCTGGATTTTCAGCTGGAATTCTCTCTGTGTCTCCCCCAGCCTATCCTGTGGACAGATTATTTTTTATATCATATTACAATATTTAACTTTCCAACCACATTTACATATTCCAAATTGTATAAAGTACTGCAACATGTTTGATGGACAGTATAGTCGGTCAGTGTGTAAAGTGTACTGGCCGTATAGATAAAGCTTCTAAACTGTGTGAGTGAATTAGCTGCTCCAGCCGTGTTTAACTGCTTTATCACCATAGATATCAGACCTGGAAATCACAACGTTGCTCAATACTTTTTCATATGTCTAAAACATCTCAGAATGAAATCTTATCAATAAATGTATTCATGAAATTCAACAAAGCACAGATCATAAACCTACATACTGTGGAAATGTGCCAACATCTGACCTCACTCTTACAAAGCATGAGTGTTATGTGTAAGAGTTTCAGTCCTTACCTGTTTCTCAGTCCTTTCTGCTGCAGCTGAGACTGTATCATGGCCTCTGTGTTCATCCATCGTACATGGATAGCAGATACACTGCTGATCAGTACGACAGTAAATCTCTAGCAATTTGTTATGATGAGAGCAGATCTTCTCCTGCAGGTTTCTAGTGGCATCGGTCAGCTGGTGTCTATCTCCTGGGTTGAGTTCATTGTGAAGTTCGAGGTGAGTTTCACAGTAAGAGGCCAGACACACCAGACAGGACTTGACGGCTTTGCGCTCTCCATCAGTGCAGACATCACACTCCACATCTTCACGTCCACCTTCAGCCATTTTGCTGCTCACGCTGGCAGAGACAGAGTTGAGTTGAGTTTCTCTTAAGACTGTGTGACAGAGTGTGGGAGTGACTTCCTGGTTCAGCCCACAGCTGCAGAAGGTGTGGTGCTGGACTGAGGCCAGGCTGAGCAGAGAGTGCAGATTTACTCATAAAGATCACACACACAAACACACATATGACAGGGTGGTGATAGTTTAGCAATCTCCATGGTGATGAATATCACTGAATGATTGGGCAGAAACATGAAATGCATCAACATATTTTTGAGCCATATTAATTGTTTAATTTACATACTTACATACGTATGGTTTCCAGTTTCTAAAAGGAGTGGAGATTTATACTTAACCCCCTCCTCCACCATACAGAAACACACACTCAGATACAATCACATCCACAAACACACAAGCTCACTCACACATACATAAACACTCACACATGCACACAGTCATGCACACACACTGGTTATTAAACACCCCCAGACTCCTTTAGTGCTGCCTTCACTGCAGAAGGGAGTTTAAGGGGCACAAAATCAGCAGCTTTGGAAAATCTGTCAGTTATAAACACAGCGGTCAACCCAGTAGGTGGCGGTAACCTGGGAACTAAATCCATGGAGATGTGGGACCATGAGTGGGAGATTTAGACAGTGGCTGGAGGAGACCAGCTGAAGGCTGAGTGGACAACCTGTCGGCAGGTAATGCCAACAAAGTCTTGAGTATTCACCTCCACGGACGGGCACCAGAATCGCCTCTTCTCAAACTCCAGGCTGAGCCCAGAACTTGGGTGACCCATAAGATGGGAGGAGGGCGCCTGCTGGAGAATCTGAGATTGAGCAGATTTAGGAACAAACAACCGGTTATTAGGGCAACTACCACCGGATCAAACTCCTTCCTTTGTTCCTCCCCTACCATGGTCTCTGTGCCCCAGGTGACTGGAGTCATATTGAGGTAACTGGGGACAATGGGGTCAGGATCCCTCTCCTTACCAGTGGAGACTCAGGACATTATGTCAGGTCTGCTGCTCTTAGAACCTGGACGGTAGGAGATAGAAGCTGAAATGGTTAAAGAGCAGCACCCATCTGGCCTGGTGAGGGGTGAGCCTCTTGGCATCATGGACGTAGGCGAGGTGCTTGTGATCAGTAAAAAAATCATGTTCTGCTCCCTCCCAACCAGTGACACCACTCCTCCAGGGCAGGCTGGACAGCCAGCAGTTCCAGGTTGAAGATGGTTCAGGTCAGCCAGGGTAAGAGGGTGGGTTAATAAGGCACACAGGTGCAGGTGTGGATCCTTGGCGGCTCTTGGTCACAGCACAGCCCCCACTCCCTCATGGGAGGCGTCCAGGTACTCAGCAGTCCAGGTACTCAGCAGGCACCTGCGACAGGTGCAAGCGTGGTGGAGAGTAAGGAATAAATAACTCACTAAGACAGTCAGGGGCTAAACCATTTAAAGCTTTATACGCTAACAGCAAGATCTTATAGTCAATTCTAGATTTGACAGGCAGCCAGTGAAGATATTTGAGTACTGGACTGATATGTTCCCATTTCTTAGTTCTAGTAAAAACCCCAGCAGCAGCATTCTGTGTCTGTTTAAGATTTATTTCCAGCATACATATGGTTGCATGCCATGATTCATCATAAAAAATGGAATATATTCAACTGTTTTGATATTTTATGTCAATATATTGTCCAAAGAAGGGCAGGGTTTCTGGGTAATTTATCTGCTATTCAGAATGTACCTGCTCCTTCAGATCCCTGGGTTTGGGGTGTCCCTAAAGGTGTGATCGACAAGGGGTGTGACAAACACAGGGGTCCAACTCTTTGAACTTTATTATGAGTGCAGTCCAGGAAATGCAGACAGGTGGAGGTGGGCAGTGAGGAGGGGGGAGAGGTGTGGTCTTTGGGCATGCACACACACCTATCACAAGGCCATCTCTCATCTGGCAGATGAGCATCCCCCTCTGTCCTCTCAGTCCAGTACCCAGCCACTAACCTGGGAGAGGAGACTGATCACAAACATGGTGCCCCGTGCTGGGGAGACAGTGAAGGTGTACAACCAAAACCAACAAGGCCCTTGTTCTCTCATCATGTTTGACTGCTCACATTGACAGAGACAGAGTTTGGCTTCGTTTCGCTGACAGAGACAGAGTTTAGTTTCGTTTCTCTGACAGTAAAGTTTTGTTTCTCTGAAGCTGCGTGACAGAGAGAGACGGAGTGATGTCCTGGTTCAGCCCACAGCCGCAGAAGGTGTGGTGCTGGACTGAGGCCAGGCTGAGCAGAGAGTGGAGATTTACTCGTCAACGTCACACACACAAACACGCGTATGACAGTGTGGTGATTGTTTGTTTAGTAACTTGAATCATGACTGAATGACTGTGCAAAAATATGGAATATATGCACATATATTTAACTGCACTTCATGCTTACTTGAATTCATCTACTTACATGCTCTTGGGAGCTTCCAGTTTCTAAAGGGAGTAAAGAGTCATACTTGACGCCCCCACCACACACAAACACACTTGTACACAAACACGCAAATATACAAAAACACACACACGCACTGTAAGGCTCTAAGCATGGATCGTATTATTCTCTCTCTCTCCCTCTCTCTCTCTCACTCTCCCTCTCTCTCTCTCCCTCTCTCTCTCTCTCTCTCTCGCTCATTCAAATTCACATTCAAATGTGCTTTATTTGCATGAAAAGTAAACTTGCATTGCAAAAGCAATGAGACATACAAAATACAACTAGAGGAGGGGAGAAAGAAAAAAAAGTAACAGCCCCCCAAACACATACACGCACACACATACTCACACACACACACGCACTCACACCCAGGTTTAAACATATTTTGTTCATAATATAACAATTTATGAATTTACCAGTATTGGTAATGAACACAGATGATATTGTGTACAGCACCATTATTTAGACCCCACCCTCTCTTAATGTATGGCAGGCAGAGACATACTGAGCTCCCGCCTACATCGCAGTGTCCTCTTCCCCCAGAAGAATTTCTAATTTATTTGGCTCCGATTGGTGTTGGAATTGATTTATCTGTGCAGTGAATTTGTGAAAATATTGATTTCTGATTGAGAGGAACTTGGGGCAGGAAAGCAGGAAGTGGGCCTCTGTCTCCACCTCAGATTGCGGTGAGCACACGGCTTCTTCTCTTTTGCCAGCCAGGTCTTTTTGTGGCGACCAATTTCATTGGCAAGGCTCTGGTCACAGTGTCTGTACATTGTTAATCACCAGAACTGTCCTTGTATAATAATGAACTCCGGAAAGAGAACTATTCCTTTTAATATGCATCATATCAGACAGTAAACAGCCAATCGACAGACAGCAATAACCACAGACTGTCACATGGAGTGTTACCACAACCATTTGTTTATTTCATTCTTCTTGTAAACAATCACAGCATGTAGAACCCAACACACCCCAGTATAATGCAATGCAACAACAGCCATAAAACCAAAAGTGTCTTAATGATTTTTCAGCAGCACCTCCATATAAACGCCATTACCATGATGCTGTGACATATCCCACACATGGTAATGTGTGGCATGGTGAAACTAAAATGCATAAAATACCCTTAAATAAAAGCTGAGAATCTGCAGTTTAACCACACGTGAATACCTTGATTACAAATCTAAAATAGAGGAATACAGAGTAAACTAAAGAAAACATATGTCTTTTCCCGAAACATTATGGAGCTGACTATAATATTGGAATACAAGCATTAGAGTGACAGGGTCTGCATAAATGTGAAAAAGGTTTTATCTTTTTATATTCCACCCATTTATCTGTTTTCTTACATGGCTAATTCTTGGTCAGGGTTGCAGAGGGTGCTGGAACCTATCCCAGCATGCAGTGGGCAAGAGACAGGAATACACCCTGGACAGGTTGCCAATACATCGCAGGGCAAACACAGCATTCACTCACTCGCTCATTCCTACTGGCAATTTGGAGTCCTTGAACAATGGGAGGAAACCCACACTGAAAGGCCCTTGGGATTCGAACCCAAAACCTTCTTGCCGTGAGGCGACAATGCAAGTCACTGCTCCACCGTAGAGCTTGTAATTTTCACCCAGGTCTGAAAAAACCTGACCAGAACGCCCTGATTCTGACATTTTGTGCAGGGCTTGGTTGGGGTTGGACCCTTTGTAGCTGGCCCTTTAAATTTTGAGCACAGAGCGCTGTGTGAGCTGGATGGCAGTAGTAGGCCAGCGAGCCTAAGCTGAGCTCTGTGAGTGACAGAATGGACGCCTCAGAGCCGGGGAGAAAGAAGTTATAGTCAGGGGAGAATGAAATGAGGCAGCAGCCATCGAAAGGAAAATCTGAGGTCTGGACAAACTTTTACATGGTGTTATGATCGAGCTGCAGATGGAAGCGTGGGGTTTGTAAAATGCTAATACTGTGATGCCCTGCTTAAATACAGCAGCCGAAAAACAGGAGCATTAACGTTAGCATGGCGGGGTCATGTAAGGTTGGGCTGAAAAGAAGGCGGGGTCATGTAGGGTTGGGCTGAAAAGAAGGCGGGATCATGTAGGGTTGGGCTGAAAAGAAGGCGGGGTTATGTAGGGTTGGGCTGAAAAGAAGGCGGAGTCATGTAAGGTTGGGCTGAAAATTTTGGGCCCATTTCAAACCCTACAGAATTGAGATCTCCTCTATTATAATTTCATTCAATTCATTTTCTGTCATCTGTAGATCAGCTGCAATTAAAGAGAGCGAGTGTTGAATAGTTACAATAAATTTGTTTTGTCTCATGTGAATGTTTTTCCCTCTCTTTAATTACAGCTGATCTTCCCTTCACTCTCTGCCTCATCCCAGATCACATAGTTTTACAGAAGATCCAGCATTCCAAACCCTAAACGCAGGATAGAGGGGCTGAGTGAATGTGGTCTGGACTCTGTGCAGGAGGGTTATTGTGTCAGAGATGCTGTAGAAGGACAGAGTTCCTGCCCCGTGATCCAGGTACACTCCTATTCTGGAGGAGGGGGGACCAGAGATTTCAGTTATACGCCTATTGTGACAGAAAGAGTAACCTGAGGGACTGCAGCGCAAACTCCAGGAATTCCTATTATATCCCAGAGTGCAGTCATTATTGCCTCCTTTCCTGCTGATCTCTTTATATGACACTGCTATAGAAACCTTATCTTCCCCACTCCACTCAGCCTCCCAGTAACAGCGTCCAGACAGACCCTCTCTGCACAGCACTTGGGCCCGGCGCTCAAATCTCTCTGGATGATCAGGATATGACTGGATCTCTTCCACATAAGTCACCTCTCTGTTCCCCTCAGACAGACGGAGGCATTGATATGCTGTGTTGGGGTCCAGTTTGAGCCGACAGGAATCTGATACAGGAGAAGAAGGAGAAAAGAGAGTTCAGTAATCATAATAATAAACATCAATTACATATTTTACACACAATTAAATTTCATATTTTACTCCATTCACATGTTATTTTTATTAGTTTTTTTAAACAAATTTGGAGCCCAATGGGGACTGGGCATGTCTAATTCCCACCCCAGTTTGGAACGGCCAATCATCTGCAGCCATGCTCATGCTGTGAACCCCACTGTTGATTTGGGAGAGTAACTTTGGACACCCAAGGTTCTCCTCCGAAACACGTGGTGTCACCAGCTGCTTATTTTCACACCACAGACTACAGCTAAGCTCACAGAACAGAGTCAGAGGAGGACCTTTCATACGCAACTTTCGCATGCAGTCCATGGGAACCCAATCGACCAACAGGGGTCACTAGAGAGCAATGAACGTGGACCCCTAACCGACTGAACAACAGCGGGGCCAGCCCTACAAATGCAAATGTCTGTGACTGACTGAGTGACTGAGTGACTGACTGATGAAGTTACACCATTGGTCAGCCGAGTTATGAAGATACACCATTGGTCGGCTGGATCATGTGTGTTAGGTCCAGCCATATACTAGGTTTCCTAGTCTTGTTAAAATTAATTCTGTGTGATCTAGGTTACTTTTCTTATTTTATTATATCTACAAGTATATAATTTTCTCTGGAAATGATATTTGTTTTTCTAATGTATTATTCATGGACCTTGATATGCACCTATACAGCATCGAGAGTTTGGCACTTTTCAGGGTTCCCCCCACATAAATAACCACAACAGCCACAGACTCTCAGCCCTTAAAAACATTAAATTCTGTACATTCTGACCCCATTTCAACAAACAGATTTCATGAACAACTTCACACGTCCAGACAACAAAGCCCCAAACTAAGGGGATTTTGCCTTTTCTTCTTCTTCCTGCCGCCTAGTCCACAAACAAAATGTCTCCCCATTGGACCTTTTACCAACACCAGCCAATCCTTCACCTACACGGGCTAATCAAAATCTCACGTTCGCACGCAAAATGCACATATCTTTTTATCCTAAACCATTTCCAATCTCCACAGCTCGTCTGTTTGTGGCCTAGTGGTCAATGTTACAGTCTGTGGCCCATGAGGATCCAGGTTCAAGCCCTGCCCGGAGAAAGTTTCATTAACCTGCTTTTTTTCCTCACTAATAATTTTTATCACCCAAGAAATTTCCTAGTTTCAACACCCAGTCCATTCATGGCTTAGTGGTTAATGTCACAGTCTACATATCGAGAAGTTGCTGGTTCAAGCTCCACTGGAAGCAAGCTTCTGTAACCTGCTTTATTCCTCACTAATAATTGTCTATTACTTCTCAATTATTGCTTTTGCACCACATCTACCCGGCATTCACCAAACGTATACACTGCATTATGACGTACCATCGACATATTCACTCAACCGGCTACAATATCGCCAGATTAATTCTACACCTTTATATGTGCTGCCTGTGAGACTGGACACGGACAGGATCAACAACAACGACAGTATTGTGATATGTGCATAAAAAGGTGTATCGTACACCTCCGTGCCTGTGTGGTTCATTCATCGTGACTTGTCACAACATCTTTTTTTCCTCAATATTCCTGTATTCTGGTGTTGCCGCATTCTCTTATATTAGCTGCAACTACAGACTCACATTGTAAGAAGTCCTCTCTGGTCCTGGGCTCTAGAATTTGGACGTCTTCCACTGCAGAGAGAAAGTTTACAAAAAAGATGAGGTCCTAAAGATGACCTTTATGTCATATTTCCTGGAGATGTGGAATTCTATTTTAACAAATTAAATGCATTTAATAAAACGTTATGTCTATCATTATTTTTGTCAGTAGAAGGCTGACAGGAGAAGACACACACTGGAGCATTTACATTCAGATCTTATATCTCAGTGGCATCCAACCCAAACTACCCCCAGATGTGTTTCATGCCACAAATCTGACCCACGTCTGTTACATTCAGACTACAGTAATCTAATGTGATGTGTTGGATTAGTCAGTAAATTGAAAAGATGTGGCACATAAAGACAAGTGTTCACAGGGCCAGAGATACAGGCTTGTACAGTAGATTTATCCATGGATCTCCCAGTGATATCACTAGTGAAAGGTTGATTTGTCAGTAGATGTTGCAGGATGGCATTTTTAACCTAAAATTACTCCATTCTAAATCAAAGGGAATAATGAGACCTTTTAGAAAAGGGACACATCATGAAATTCACGTTTTGCAAGGGTTGTAGACTCTGTTGTGGTAGTGTTATGTGGGATTGGTGAATTCATTTGATAATAAGTTTGAGGTGATATTTTAGTTATTTTCTTAATTAGCAATTGCAGGTCACCCTACGGACCTCCGGGCCACAGACGGCACTGACCTGGTCTGGATTCGATCTGAGACCGTGAGGCTCATCCATGCACCACAGCGTGGTGCCTTAACCGAATGAGCCACCCAGCAGCTCTACAAATAAGCCCCCAGCAGCTCTCCAAATGAGCCCCCACCAGCTCTCCATATGAGCCACCCAGCAGCTCTCCATATGAGCCCCCACCAACTCCTCAAATGGGCCGCCACCAGCTCTCCAAATGAGGCCCCACCAGCTCCCCAAATAAGCCCCCAGCAGCTCTCCAAATGAGGCCCCACCAGCTCCCCAAATAAGCCCCCAGCAGCTCTCCAAATGAGGCCCCACCAGCTCCCCAAATAAGCCCCCACCAGCTCTCCAAATGGGCCCCCACCAGCTCCCCATAGCTGCCATTATCCAAAGAGTTTTTAATTCTTTGAAAAAGTGCCTGATTCACCAAAGAGCCAGATGTAACACTGGTTTTAAAACCAGCACTATTAACTCTGGTAACAGGACAGAACAGGACATTTCCATATTCATATTTATTCAATAGGTAAACATGTGGCATGTACATTTTTTGAAAACATTTATTTATGTTATAAAATCCTAGTTATATAGCAAAGATTGTTTTGTATTTTTAATTTAAAGTGGCTATCCTTCATTTTTCCAAATTTGGTGTATTTTGGGACATCTGTGGTGACTTGTGGTCACAAAGTTCATTTTCACTCTCCAAATTCCCAAGTTTCATTTTAAACTAGATTATAACTAGGAGCACATCGAGTGCTTATTTATCTTGGAAGATAATCCAGCAGTAGCATATTTTGGAGAAAGAACAACAATGTCTTCTGACACTGTAATATTGAGCAACAAGATACTGTTACCTTGGGCTGTACTCTGACTATACTCATACTCTACACTGAGTCACTGTTACCTTGGGCTGTACTCTGACTATACTCATACTCTACACTGAGTCACTGTTACCTTGGGCTGTACTCTGACTATACTCATACTCTACACTGAGTTACTGTTACCTTGGACTGTACTCTGACTATACTCATACTCTACACTGAGTCACTGTTACCTTGGGCTGTACTCTGACTATACTCATACTCTACACTGAGTCACTGTTACCTTGGGCTGTACTCTGACTATACTCATACTCTACACTGAGTTACTGTTACCTTGGACTGTACTCTGACTATACTCATACTCTACACTGAGTTACTGTTACCTTGGGCTGTACTCTGACTATACTCATACTCTACACTGAGTTACTGTTACCTTGGGCTGTACTCTGACTATACTCATACTCTACACTGAGTTACTGTTACCTTGGGCTGTACTCTGACTATACTCATACTCTACACTGAGTTACTGTTACCTTGGGCTGTACTCTGACTATACTCATACTCTACACTGAGTCACTGTTACCTTGGGCTGTACTCTGACTATACTCATACTCTACACTGAGTTACTGTTACCTTGGACTGTACTCTGACTATACTCATACTCTACACTGAGTTACTGTTACCTTGGGCTGTACTCTGACTATACTCATACTCTACACTGAGTTACTGTTACCTTGGGCTGTACTCTGACTATACTCATACTCTACACTGAGTCACTGTTACCTTGGGCTGTACTCTGACTATACTCATACTCTACACTGAGTCACTGTTACCTTGGGCTGTACTCTGACTATACTCATACTCTACACTGAGTCACTGTTACCTTGTTAGCTTTGACCTGCTGCTGATGCATTAAACAGAAATATCTACAGAGATTTCTTCAGATAAACCAAAACCTGTCACCACACCATGTGTTTGTGTGTGTCTGTCATTATGTATGTGTGTGTGTGTGTGTGTGTGAAAGAGAGAGAGAAAGATAGACAGTATATGTGCGTGTGTGCCTGTGTGTATGTGTGTGTGTGTGTGTGTGTTTGTTAGTGAAAGTGTGTGTATTTTTTGTTTGTGACAGACCATTCATTATTTTAAAAGAAAAAAGTGAGGAAAAATTATTTCTGTAGTTCTAACCTGTTTGATAGATTTTCACTAATTCCACCTGGCAGATGTCCTCTAGTAGCTCTTTCAGTTCGGAGACAGATTTCCTCACAGCCTCAAAAGAGACGTGTGGACTGGCAGCGATGCTGGGAAAGTCTTCAGGTCCAGGAGGGGCACAGAGAGACTGACATCTCTGCAGACAGACAGAACAAAAAGTCTCAATTTAGATACCTGTGCAGATGCCAGGGACGGATCTTTGGAAAAAACGCCTCACCTTGTATGTATGTGGTGCCTTGTATATGTTCCGGAGGCAGAGTGACACCTGTTGTTGGTTTTGATGATATTATTTCTAGCCCCCCTTAATACTTTTGTTGTTTTATTTCAGTGATACGACAATTTGCGTCTTCATACGTATTCCCTGCAATAATCTTTTGTCTCTCTGGTAGCTAGTACAATGCCAGCCGCCAGTCAGTGTGAGATTTGTATGCACAGGACGTCTTGCTTGGCTGGAATACAAGCTAAGCGAGTTGAAAGCAAGTGTCTGCGTACATGGTCAGCTAAAAGCTTTTATGTTTTGTTTGCAGTGATAGATAACTGCTTTTCATTAAATTATATGGCACCTGAAGACTTGTCGTCATTCTGCGAGTGCAACATGGACAATGTAAAGAGTGCAGACTGTCAGAGAGCCAGTGATGTTACCTGGAGGAAATGGATGTGATTCTCTGTGTGTGAAAGCTGCTCCAGCTCAGCATCTCTCCTCCTCAGCTCAACAATCTCCTGCTCCATTCGCTCCAGGAGTCCTTCAGTCTGACTCACTGCAGCCTTCTCCTGATCTCTGATCACCTCTCTCACCTCAGAGCGCCTTCTCTCAATTAAGCGGATCACCTCAGTAAAGATCCTCTCGCTGTCCTCCAATGCTGCCTCTGCAGAGTGCTGTTAGGAGACACAGAGAGAGGATGGCTGTACATTTTAACTAGGCCTTTCACTCAGCTCTTACTGGGACCCCAGACAGCCTGTTCCCCACAGTGTGGCTCAGTGGGATCGAGCCCCACAGGGCTGGAAACTGGGCCAACACTGGGCTCCTCACTGGCTGACTGGAGGAGAGCCCTGACTGAACTTCTCCTCTGGTCAGTACCCACCTTGATTGACTGCACAGCCTGGCTCACATCCTGCAGCTCCTTCTCTCTCTCCTGGATTCTCTGCTGAAATTTACTCTGTGTCGCCGCCAGCTGCTTCTGTGGATAGATTATTTTTTAATATCATAATTCACCATTCAACTTTTCAACCACATTTTCATCTTCCAAAAATGATAAAGTACTGCAACATGTTTGATGTATAGGATAGTAGGTCAGTGTGTAGAAGTTTACTGGCATTATAGGTAAAGCTTCTAATGTGTATGAGTGAGCTAGCTGCTTCAGCCGTGTTGAGTCCCATTCAGGGAGTGAATATGGAGATGTCACAGGCCCTGTTCAGACCAGACATTAAAATGCGTCTTGGGTGACCCGATCACAAGTGGACAGCTCTAACTACAGGTGTGAATGCACCCAAGACGCATTGAGGACGCACTGAGGTCCGATCACTCAGACCACATTCGGAGGTGTTCTGGGTCACATATGACCACATTCTTTTAGCAGTGCGTCCTGGGCCACATTGAAGGACCACCTAGTCAACTGACGCCCTCTGCGTAAGCGGAAGTACGTACTCACTGGCGCGCCAATGGCGTCATATTAAAGTGCGAAACAACAAGAAGAAGCCACAACAACAGGCAAAATGGATTCTCGTGGATGGAGTACACACGAAACACGCTGTCTGATTTCCACTCGCCAAGGTCTTTGCAAACTACTTCTTTTAATTTCAGGCAAACTAGGCACAGGTGTATATACGTCTATGACAGGTAGTGCATGGCTGCCTCTCGCCGGTTAAAAACAACAACGCATTTGGTCATGGCAAAACGGAAATGATGTACGTGTTTATTTGCATATTGAGCAGGGAAGTGAGATCCGATCACAAGTAGTCACTCGAAATGCATGTGGAGACACATTCTGATGCCAGGTGTGAACTGACATTCGTCTCGACTGAATCTAGACACACTCTGGATATATCTGGATACAAAGTACAGGTCTGAACAGGGCCACAGAGAGCTGACTTGGGTTCACGTCCTGCTCTTACTGCTTTAACACCGTAGATGTCATGCATAGAAATCACGATGTTGTTCAATACTTTTTCATATGTCTAAAACACTTCAGAATAAAATCTTGTAAATAAACAAACAAAATTCAATAAGGCAAATTTCAAAATAAAGTCTATTGAATAAATGTTTTAATGAAATTCAACAAAGCACAGTTCATAAACCTACATACTCTGGGAATGAGCTAAGATCTGACCTCACTGTAACGAAGCACAACCGTTATTATGCGTGTGTAAGAGTTTCAACCCATTCTCAGAGCAGCTATTAAAATAGTATGATGTGATAAAGTGAAATGAGTCTTTATAATATGAACCACCTTAAAAAGGTCCAGTCCTTACCTGTTTCTCAGTCCTTTCTTCTGCAGCTGAGACTGTATCATGGCCTCTGTGTTCATCCATCACACACAGCAGACAGATACACTGCTGATCAGTACGACAGTAAACCTCCAGCAGTTTGTCATGCTGAGGGCAGTACTTCTCCTGCAGGTCTCCAGACGCATCGATCAGCTTGTGTCTCTTTCCTGGGTGGAGTCCATTATGAATTTCGAGGTGAGTGTCACAGTAAGATTCATCACAGAACAGACAGGACTTGATGGCTTTGCGCTTTCTCCCAGTGCAGGAAACACACTCCACATCTCCGGGTTCAGGTCCACCTTCAGCCATTTTACTGCTAACACTGACAGAGACACAGGTAAGTTTCATTTCTCTGAAACTGTGTGACAGAGAGAGTGGGAATGACTTCCTGGTTCAGCCCACAGCTACAGGAGGTGTGGTGCTGGACTGAGGCCAGGCTGAGCAGAGAGTGCAGATTTACTCATAAAGATCACACACACAAACACACATATGACAGGGTGGTGATTGTTTAGCAATCTCCATGGTGATGAATATCACTGAATGAAATGCATTGACATATTTTTGAGCCTTATTAAATGTTTAATTTACATACTTACATACGTATGGTTGCCAGTTTCTAAAAGGAGTGGAGATTTATACTTAACCCCCTCCTCCATCATACAGAAACACACACTCAGATACAATCACATCCACAAACACACAAGCTCACTCACACATACATAAACACTCACACATGCACACAGTCATGCACACACACTGGTTATTAAACACCCCCAGACTCCTTTAGTGCTGCCTTCACTGTAGAAGGGAATTTAAGGGGCACGAAATGAGCAGCTTTGGAAAATCTGTCGGTTATAAACACAGCGTCCAACCCAGTAGGTGGCGGTAACCTGGGAACTAAATCCATGGAGATGTGGGACCATGAGTGGGAGATATAGACAGTGGCTGGAGGAGACCAGCTGGAGGCTGAGTGGACGACCTGTTGGCAGGTACTGCCAACGAAGGCTTGAGTATCCACCTCCATGGACAGGCACCAGAATCGCCTCTTCTCAAACTCCAGGCTGAGCCCAGAACCTGGGTGACCCATAAGATGGGAGGAGGGTGCCTGCTGCAGAATCTGAGATTGAGCAGATTTAGGAACAAACAACCGATTATTAGGGCAACTCCCCCTGGATCAGACTCCTTCCTTTGTGCTTTCCCTACCATGGTCTCTGTGCCCCAGGTGACTGGAGTCATATTGAGGTAACTGGGGACAATGGGGTCAGGATCCCCCTCCTTACCAGTGGAGACTCAGGACATTGCGTCAGGTCTGCTGCTCTTAGAACCGGGACGGTAGGAGATAGAAGCTGAAACTGTTAAAGAGCAGCACCCATCTGGCCTGGTGAGGGGTGAGCCTCTTGGCATCATGGACGTAGGCGAGGTGCTTGTGATCAGTGCAGACCAGAAAATCCTTTTCTGCTCCCTCCAAACCAGTGACACCAGTCCTCCAGGGCTGGCTGGACAGCTAGCAGTTCCCGGTTGAAGATGGTTCAGTTCAGCCAGGGTAAGAGGGTGTGTCAAAAAGGCAAACAGGTGCAGGTGCGGATCTGTCACGCCAGCGTCGGCATAGCAACGGACGCTGCAACAAAACTGTAAGTACGTCACAATGGGTATAACAGCCGTTTTGGAATGCCATTGTGTCACCTGGATCATTTCTGCAGCCCGGATCATAACTGGCCTGGCAGATCCTTGGCGGCTCTTTGTCACAGCACAGCCCCCACTCCCACATGGGAGGCGTCCATCAGCAATGAAGGGCAGGGAGGGGTCCGGCTGAGCGAGCACAGGAGCCTCTTTAGTTAGCTGAGGGCGGACTCCGCCTCCAGAGTCCACACAAACACAGAAGCAGAGCAGCGGGTGAGACTGGTTAGAGGAGCAGCGACAGAGCTGAACTGTCTGATGAACCTTCTGTAGAAATGTGCACAGCCTAGAAAAGGCCACACCTCACTGACAGAGGAGGGCTGAGGCCAGTCAGAGATGCCAGAACCTTATTCAGGTCCATCTTCAGAGCACCCAAGAGACAGAAAAGCCCAGAAATGAAACTTGGTCAGAATTAAGTTCACATTTCTCAGGTTTAACAAATGATGGACATGTTTAATATATTTGGAAAGTGACCTGGAAAAACATCTGAATATCAATGTACACAAAGACAAACAGATGGGTCATCTCGTAGAACCTCATTCATAAACGACTGGAACGCAGCAGGAGAATAACTCAACCCAAACGGCATGACTAAATACTCATTGTGGCCATCGGGAGAACCCAGCGGGGCAGGAGGAGGCGAAGGCACTGGTTGAACGGAGAACAGAAGGTTCTGGAGACCGGGGATGCTTAGCAGCAGGTGAGTGGGCAGGAAGTGGCGTCCCATAATGCCCTGCACTGGACCGGCGCTGCAGCTTCCGTCCTCGCAGACGGCCGTCGGTGCGAATGGCCAGAGCGGTTAGCTTGTGCCAGTTCGATAGGTCAGTCTCTGGTGGGACGTTCGTCCTTCAGAGTTTCAGATAAACGTTAATAAAAAAAATCATAAGAGCTCCTTCAGTCCACCCATACTCTGAGAAATTAATTATGAAAGTCTGATACACAGTGTGAACCCTGTTTCAAAGTCACTAGACTACAGGCTGCCTCCTGCCCGGCAACAGGCTGATCAGAACCTTTACTCATCTCCACGGAAACCGTGTTTATGCCCAAACACACCGAGGACTGTTGTTCCCAGTCTCCAGACGCCCAGGCGACGGCCTTGCCTGGAAGTACTGAGATGCTAAAAGCTACTTTGGACTGGTCGGGAGGAAGACTGGAGGGTTGCATGCTCGAATGACAACGAGCATTGGGTTAAAAAACCTCGGAATCGGCCAGGACAGCCATCAGATCTTTTCTGGGGGGGGCAAACGTGGCTCAGAGTCAGGAGAAGGGTTCTCCCTGCAGCCCGATGCTGAGCAGGAGGCATCAGGAGCAGGGAACTCTCTCCAGAAGCAGCAGGTGAAGGCAAACACTGGACCACGGAGGTGAGGTTCTACAGACTCTCAGTCCTGTCTTGGAGCAGCTGTTCCTGACGCCCAGTGCTGGAGCCCTGATTAGCCAGAGCGTTGGGAAGCTGGGTAATCTTTGCTGATTACATGTTTGGCTTGGTTCTGCTGACACGGCGGGCAGGGCAAGGAAACAAGATGGAGGAGCGCAGGAGGCAGGATGTAGAAAATAACTAACAAGGGTTCTAATAAACAAGTAGGAAAATCAACAAACAGCAACAAAGACAAGAACTAAATACAAACCAGAGAACTTGCAAAGGGGCGAAACTAACAAGAGACATGAGAACACGAGAGGCAGGCAAAGAAGTAATAAACACAAGGAACTTAAATACACCAAGGCACAGGTGAACACAATGAGCAGAAACAACAAAAACATGTGAGAATGAACTGAAACACGAATACAATTAAACGAATGAACAGAACAAGGACACCAACACGACAATATGGCGGCCTCTAGTGGCCACAAGTCAGTACTGTGATAAACAGGAATTTATTTCTGGTTGAAAAGTTTGAATGTGCTGTTTTACATACTGGCCTGTGTACTGGAGTCCAGCCAATATCCTGCTCCTCCTGATTCCCTGTTAGTGGCTCTAATGTCAAGTGATATTTTACTATCCTCTTTTAAGAAATATTCTTTTGGTTACCATGTCCTTGCCCTGAAAACAATCACAATACACAACACAAAACTGTTTTTCTAAAATATAAAATGCTGAACTGTAACTTATGGCTGTAGGACTGAATGAGTCTCCATACCTGGTGTGTATTTTGTGTTGTAACAGTCAGCCACTCCCCCATGTACTCATATACCTGAGTCTGGTACAGTGTAGCACTGCAAGGGGCAGCTACTGAACTGCCTGTTCCTACATGCCTAAGGTTAGCCAAATTACTGATCAATTACATTACAGACACATAGCAGAGGCTCTTATCCAGAGCGATGTACAGTAGTGGAGAACATCAGTGTTAGTCTCAGGAGGACAAAGTGTGACATCACCAAGAAGGCACAGAGCACTCATTTATAATCACCAGAACTGTCCTTGTATCATAATGAACTCCGGAAAGAGAACTATTCCTTTTAATATGCATCATATCAGACAGCAAACAGCCAATTGACAGACAGCAATAACCACAGACTGTCACATGGAGTGTTACCACAACCATTTGTTTATTTCATTCTTCTTGTAAACAATCACAGCGTGTAGAACCCAACACACCCCAGTATAATGCAAAACAACAACAGCCATAAAACCAAAAGTGTCTTAATGATTTTTCAGCAGCACCTCCATATTAACGCCATTACCATGATGCTCTGACATATCCCACACACGGTAATGTGTGGCATGGTGAAACCAAAATGCATAAAATACCCTTAAATAAAAGCTGAGAATCTGCAGTCTAACCGAACGTCAATACGCTGATTACAAATCTAAAATAGAGGAGTACAGAGTAAACTAAAGAAAAAATATGTCTTTTCCCGAAACATTATGGAGCTGACTATAATATTGGAATACAAGCATTAGAGTGACAGGGTCTGCATAAATGTGAACAAAACTTAAGTTTTATCTTTTTTTATTCCACCCATTTATCTGTTTTCTTACATGGCTAATTCTTGGTCAGGGTTGCAGAGGGTGCTGGAACCTATCCCAGCATGCAGTTGGCAAGAGACGGGAATACACCCTGGACAGGTTGCCAATACATCGCAGGGCACACACAGCATTCACTCACTCGCTCATTCCTGCTGGCAATTTGGAGTCCTTGAACAATGGGAGGAAACCCACACTGAAAGGCTCTTGGGATTCGAACCCAAAACCTTCTTGCCGTGAGGCGACAATGCAAGTCACAGCTCCACCGTAGAGCTTGTAATTTTCACCCAGGTCTGAAAAAACCTGACCAGAATGCCCTGATTCTGACATTTTATGCAGGGCTTGGTTGGGGTTGGACCCTTTGTAGCTGCCCCATTATATTTTGAGCACAGAGCGCTGTGTGAGCTGGATGGCAGTTGTAGGCCAGAGAGTCTAAGCTGAGCTCTGCGAGTGACAGAATGGACGCCTCAGAGCCGGGGAGAAAGAAGTTATAGTCAGGGGAGAATGAAGTGAGGCAGCAGCCATCGAAAGGAAAATCTGAGGTCTGGACAAACTTTTACGTGGTTTTATGATTGAGCTGCAGATTGAAGCGTGGGGTTTGTAAAATGCTAATACTGTGATGCCCTGCTTAAATACAGCAGCCGCAAAACAGGAGCATTAATGTTGGCACACTGCACAAGCCCCGCCTCCAAACTCCATCCACTGATCCCACCCAGACATCAACTGCATCTTCTCCAATCAGAACACCGATGATGTCCTTAACTACAGTGTCTGTGTGTTAAATTCAGGTTCAGACTGGGCTGGACTTTCAAAACACTGCAAAACACAGAGTCTGACCAGGATCAGGATGAAAAGAAGGCTGGGTCATGTAAGATTGGGCTGAAAAGTAGGCGGGGTCATGTAGGGTTGGGCTGAAAAGAAGGCAGGGTCAGTTGGGTTGGGCTGAAAAGTAGGCGGGGTCATGTAGGGTTGGGCTGAAAAGTAGGCGGGGTCATGTAGGGTAGGGCTGAAAAGTAGGCGGGGTCATGTTGGGTTAGGCTGAAAAGAAGGCGGGGTCAGTTGGGTTGGGCTGAAAAGTAGGCGGGGTCATGTTGGGTTGGGCTGAAAAGAAGGCGGGGTCATGTAGGGTTGGGCTGAAAAGAAGGCGGGGTCATGTAAGGTTGGGCTGAAAAGAAGGCGGGGTCATGTAAGGTTGGGCTGAAAAGAAGGCGAGGTCATGTAAGGTTGGGCTGAAAAGAAGGCGGGGTCATGTAGGGTTGGGCTGAAAATTTTGGGCCCTTTTCAAACCCTACAGAATTGAGATCTCCTTTATTATAATTTCATTCATTTAATTGATTATTTCATTCATTTTATTCATTTTCTGTCATCTGTAGATCCACTGCAATTAAAGAGAGCGAGTGTTGAATAGTTACAATAAATTTGTTTTGTCTCATTCAAATGTTTTTCCCTCTCTTTAATTAGAGCTGATCTTCCCTTCACTCTCTGCCTCATCCCAGATTACACAGTTTTACAGAGGATTCAACATCAACCGCAAACCCAGAATAGAGGGGCTGAGTGAATGTGGTCTGGACTCTGTGCAGGAGGGTCATTGTGTCAGAGACGCTGTAGAAGGACAGAGTTCCTGCCCCGTGATCCAGGTACACTCCTATTCTGGAGGAGGGGGGACCAAAGATTTCAGTTATTTTCCTATTGTAACAGAAAGAGTAACCTGTGGGACTGCAGCGCATACTCCAGGAATTCCTATTATATCCCAGAGTGCGGTCATCACTGCCTCCTTTCCTGCTGATCTCTTTATATGACACTGCTATAGAAACCTCATCTTCCCCACTCCACTCAACCTCCCAGTAACAGCGTCCAGACAGACCCTCTCTGCACAGCACTTGGGCCCGGCGCTCAAATCTCTCTGGATGAGCAGGATATGACTGGATCTCTTCCACATAAGTCACCTCTCTGTTCCCCTCAGACAGACGGAGGTAATTATATGCTGTGTTGGGGTCCAGTTTGAGCCGACAGGAATCTGATAGAGGAAAAGAAGGAGAAAAGAGAGTTCAGTAATCATAATAATAAACATCAATTACATATTTTACACACAATTAAATTTCATATTTTACTCCATTCACATGTTATTTTTATTAGTTTTTTTAAACAAATTTGGAGCCCAATGGGGACTGGGCATGTCTAATTCCCACCCCAGTTTGGAACGGCCAATCATCTGCAGCCATGCTCATGCTGTGAACCCCACTGTTGATTTGGGAGAGTAACTTTGGACACCCAAGGTTCTCCTCCGAAACACGTGGTGTCATCAGCTGCTTATTTTCACACCACAGACTACAGCTAAGCTCACAGAACAGAGTCAGAGGAGGACCTTTCATACGCAACTTTCACATGCAGTCCATGGGAACCCAATCGACCAGCAGGGGTCACCAGAGAGCAATGAACGTGGACCCCTAGCCGACTGAACCCTCCCAACTTTCTGTCTGGACCGCAACAGCAGGGCCAGCCCTACAAACGCGAATGTCTGTGACTGACTGAGTGACTGAGTGACTGACTGATGAAGTTACACCATTGGTCAGCCGAGTTATGAAGATACACCATTGGTCGGCCAGATCACGTGTGTTAGGTCCAGCCATATACTAGGTTTCCTAGTCTTGTTAAAATGAATTCTGTGTGATCTAGGTTACTTTTCTTATCTTATTATATCTACAAGTATATTATTTTCTCTGGAAATGATATTTCTTTTTCTAATGTATTATTCATGGACCTTGATATGCACCTGTACAGCACCGAGAGTTTGGCACTTTTCAGGGTTCCCCCCACAGAAATAACCACAACAGCCACAGACTCTCAGCTCCTAAAAACATTAAATTCTGTACATTCTGACCCCATTTCAACAAACAGATTTCATAAACAAATTCACACGTCCAGACAACAAAGCCTCAAACTAAGGGGATTTTGCCTTTTCTTCTTCTTCCTGCCGCCTAGTCCACAAACAAAATGTCTCCCCATTGGACCTTTTACCAACACCAGCCAATCCTTCACCTACACGGGCTAATCAAAATCTCAAGTTTGCACGCAAACTGCACATAT
This sequence comes from Anguilla rostrata, assembly GCF_018555375.3. Classification (NCBI taxonomy): domain Eukaryota; kingdom Metazoa; phylum Chordata; class Actinopteri; order Anguilliformes; family Anguillidae; genus Anguilla; species Anguilla rostrata. The sequence continues at coordinate 66,324,621 of NC_057936.1, forward strand.
CTTTTTATCCTAAACCATTTCCAATCTCCACAGCTTGTCTGTTTGTGGCCTAGTGGTCAACAGTCTGTGGCCCATGAGGATCCAGGTTCAAACCCTGCCCGGAGAAAGTTTCATTAACCTGCTTTTTTTCCTCACTAATAATTTTTATCACCCAAGAAATTTCCTAGTTTCAACACCCAGTCCATTCATGGCTTAGTGGTTAATGTCACAGTCTACATATCGAGAAGTTGCTGGTTCAAGCTCCACTGGAAGCAAGCTTCTGTAACCTGCTTTTTTCCTCACTAATAATTGTCTATTAATTCTCAATTATTGCTTTTGCACCACATCTACCCGGCATTCACCGAACGTATACACTGCATTATGACGTACCATCGACACATTCACTTAACCGGCTACAATATCGCCAGATTAATTCTACACCTTTATATGTGCTGCCTGTGAGACTGGACATGGACAGGATCAACAACAACAACAACGACAGTATTGTGATACGTGCATAAAATAAACTGTGTGTATCGTACACCTCCGTGCCTGTGTGGTTCATTCATCGTGACTTGTTACAACATCTTTTTTTCCTCAATATTCCTGTATTCTGGTGTTGCAACATTCTCTTATTTTAGCTGCAACTACAGACTCACATTGTAAGAAGTCCTCTCTGGTCCTGGGCTCTTGAATTTGGACGTCTTCCACTGCAGAGAAAGTTTACAAAAAAGATGAGGTCCTAAAGATGACCTTTATGTCATATTTCCTGGAGATGTGGAATTCTATTTTAACAAATTAAATGCATTTAATGAAACGTTATGTCTATCATTATTTTTGTCAGTAGAAGGCTGACAGGAGAAGCCACACACTGGAGCATTTACATTCAGATCTTATACCTCAGTGGCATCCAACCCAAACTACCTCCAGATGTGTCATGCCACAAATCTGACCCACGTCTGTTACATTCAGACTATAGTAATCTAATGTGATGTGTTGGATTAGTCAGTAAATTGGAAAGATGTGGCACATAAAGACAAATGTTCACAGGGCCAGAGATACAGGATTGTACAGTAGATTTATCCATGGATCTCCCAGTGATGTCACTAGTGAAAGGTTGATTTGTCAGTAGATGTTGCAGGATGGCATTTTTAACCTAAAATTACTCCATTCTAAATCAAAGGGAATAATGAGACCTTTTAGAAAAGGGACACATCATGAAATTCACGTTTTGCAAGGGTTGTAGACATTGTTGCAGTAGTGTTATGTGGGATTTGTGAATTCATTTGATAATAAGTTTTAGGTGTAGCTGATATTTAAGTTATTTTCTTAACTGGCAATTGCAGGTCATCCTACGGACCTCCGGCCACAGACGGCACTGACCTGGTCTGGATTCGATCTGAGACCGTGGGGCTCATCCATGCACCACAGCGTGGTGCCTTAACCATATGAGCCTCCACCAGCTCTCCATATGAGCCCCCACCAGCTCTCCATAGCTGACATTGTCCAAAGAGTTTTTAATTCTTTGAAAAAGTATCTGATTCAAGTGCCAGAAGTAACACTGGTTTTAAAACCAGCACTATTAACTCTGATAACAGGACAGAAATGGACATTCCCTTACTCATATTTATTCAATAGGTACACATTAAAAAAAAAAAAAATTATGTTATAGAATCCTAGTTATTTAGCTAGGATTGTTTTTTTTTATTGTTTTAAAACGGCTATCCTTCATTTGTCCAATTCTGGTGTATTTGGGGACATCTATGGTGACTGGTGCTCACAAAAGTTCATTTTCACTCTCCAAATGTCCGAGTAACATTTTAAATGAAGCTATTACTAGAAGCACATTGAGTGCTTATTCATTGTTAAAATGAATTCTGTGTGATCTAGGTTACTTTTCTTATCTTATTATATCTACAAGTATATTATTTTCTCTGGAAATGATATTTCTTTTTCTAATGTATTATTCATGGACCTTGATATGCACCTGTACAGCACCGAGAGTTTGGCACTTTTCAGGGTTCCCCCCACAGAAATAACCACAACAGCCACAGACTCTCAGCTCCTAAAAACATTAAATTCTGTACATTCTGACCCCATTTCAACAAACAGATTTCATAAACAAATTCACACGTCCAGACAACAAAGCCTCAAACTAAGGGGATTTTGCCTTTTCTTCTTCTTCCTGCCGCCTAGTCCACAAACAAAATGTCTCCCCATTGGACCTTTTACCAACACCAGCCAATCCTTCACCTACACGGGCTAATCAAAATCTCAAGTTTGCACGCAAACTGCACATATCTTTTTATCCTAAACCATTTCCAATCTCCACAGCTTGTCTGTTTGTGGCCTAGTGGTCAACAGTCTGTGGCCCATGAGGATCCAGGTTCAAACCCTGCCCGGAGAAAGTTTCATTAACCTGCTTTTTTTCCTCACTAATAATTTTTATCACCCAAGAAATTTCCTAGTTTCAACACCCAGTCCATTCATGGCTTAGTGGTTAATGTCACAGTCTACATATCGAGAAGTTGCTGGTTCAAGCTCCACTGGAAGCAAGCTTCTGTAACCTGCTTTTTTCCTCACTAATAATTGTCTATTAATTCTCAATTATTGCTTTTGCACCACATCTACCCGGCATTCACCGAACGTATACACTGCATTATGACGTACCATCGACACATTCACTTAACCGGCTACAATATCGCCAGATTAATTCTACACCTTTATATGTGCTGCCTGTGAGACTGGACATGGACAGGATCAACAACAACAACGACAACGACAGTATTGTGATACGTGCATAAAATAAACTGTGTGTATCGTACACCTCCGTGCCTGTGTGGTTCATTCATCGTGACTTGTTACAACATCTTTTTTTCCTCAATATTCCTGTATTCTGGTGTTGCAACATTCTCTTATTTTAGCTGCAACTACAGACTCACATTGTAAGAAGTCCTCTCTGGTCCTGGGCTCTAGAATTTGGACGTCTTCCACTGCAGAGAAAGTTTACAAAAAGATGAGGTCCTAAAGATGACCTTTATGTCATATTTCCTGGAGATGTGGAATTCTATTTTAACAAATTAAATGCATTTAATGAAACGTTATGTCTATCATTATTTTTGTCAGTAGAAGGCTGACAGGAGAAGCCACACACTGGAGCATTTACATTCAGATCTTATACCTCAGTGGCATCCAACCCAAACTACCTCCAGATGTGTCATGCCACAAATCTGACCCACGTCTGTTACATTCAGACTATAGTAATCTAATGTGATGTGTTGGATTAGTCAGTAAATTGGAAAGATGTGGCACATAAAGACAAATGTTCACAGGGCCAGAGATACAGGATTGTACAGTAGATTTATCCATGGATCTCCCAGTGATGTCACTAGTGAAAGGTTGATTTGTCAGTAGATGTTGCAGGATGGCATTTTTAACCTAAAATTACTCCATTCTAAATCAAAGGGAATAATGAGACCTTTTAGAAAAGGGACACATCATGAAATTCACGTTTTGCAAGGGTTGTAGACATTGTTGCAGTAGTGTTATGTGGGATTTGTGAATTCATTTGATAATAAGTTTTAGGTGTAGCTGATATTTAAGTTATTTTCTTAACTGGCAATTGCAGGTCATCCTACGGACCTCCGGGCCACAGACGGCACTGACCTGGTCTGGATTCGATCTGAGACCGTGGGGCTCATCCATGCACCACAGCGTGGTGCCTTAACCATATGAGCCTCCACCAGCTCTCCATATGAGCCCCCACCAGCTCTCCATAGCTGACATTGTCCAAAGAGTTTTTAATTCTTTGAAAAAGTATCTGATTCAAGTGCCAGAAGTAACACTGGTTTTAAAACCAGCACTATTAACTCTGATAACAGGACAGAAATGGACATTCCCTTACTCATATTTATTCAATAGGTACACATTAAAAAAAAAAAAAATTATGTTATAGAATCCTAGTTATTTAGCTAGGATTGTTTTTTTTTATTGTTTTAAAACGGCTATCCTTCATTTGTCCAATTCTGGTGTATTTGGGGACATCTATGGTGACTGGTGCTCACAAAAGTTCATTTTCACTCTCCAAATGTCCGAGTAACATTTTAAATGAAGCTATTACTAGAAGCACATTGAGTGCTTATTCATATTTGAAGATAATCCAGCTGTAGCGTATTTTGGAGAAAATAACAGAACCAACAAGGTTGTCTGACACTGTAATATTCAGCAACATATCAAACCTAATTTTAAAGACTTAGATTTTATACTCATCTGACTATACTCATACTCTATACTGAGTTACTGTTAACTTGAGCTGTACTCTGACTATACTCATACTCTACACTGAGTTACTGTTACCTTGGGCTGTACTCTGACTATACTCATACTCTACACTGAGTTACTGTTACCTTGGGCTGTACTCTGACTATACTCATACTCTACACTGAGTTACTGTTACCTTGGGCTGAATTTCAGAACAACAGACACTGTGACCTGCTGCTGATGGATTATGCAACAGAAACATTAGAGACTTCTTTATATAATCAAAATTCTACGTGTATGTGTGTTTGTGAATGAGAGAGAGACATTACATGTGTAATTCTGTGTGTGTTTTTTGTGTGTCTGTATGTGTGTGTAAGTGCAGGTGTTTGTCTGCTAAAGTGTATGTATTTTTTATTGTGTGTTTGTGACAACAGAGACCTCACCGCTACACAAATTTTCTACATCATTTTTATGGTCCAGTTGATTATATTCACTTAAGGTCAGCATTCATTATTTTAAAAGAAAGAAGTGAGAAAAAAGTATTTCTGTGCCAAACCCGTTGAGGGGTTTTATAATTCCTCCTTTTAGACGTCCCATCGCTCTTTTTAGTTTAGAATAGAGTTCCTCACAGCCTCAAAAAGAACTTTGCCTACGTGATGCTGGGGGGAATCTTCAGGGCAGGGGGGGCAAAAGAAAATGACAGCTTACAGATGACAACAGGGAAAACCCGTTCAAACTGATTCCTATGGGGAATGCCAAAAGAAATCCCTTTGTAAAAAGGAAAATGCCTCACTTTTTATGTCAATGTACAAAGGCAGACTGTCATGAACCCGTGAAGTTACCTGGAGGAAATGGTTTATCCCTTTTTGTGTGAAAGCTGCTCCAGCTGCATCTCCCTCCTCAGCCAGG